>NW_007250673.1:572439-593361 GCF_000164805.1 Carlito syrichta
CTCCAACTCAAAAAAAATAAAAATAAAAATAAAAATAAATAAAGTACTAAATAACAATAGTGGAATCAAACACAATTATTGAATGTACTTCCTCAAATAGTTACTGACAAATTTTAAATATCTTTTTAAAGAAACTAAATAAAGAAAGAAAATTAACTTTTTGTCATATTTTGAAAAGTAGCAGGTCAAGGAAGGATTAAAACTCTAGCATGACTCTGAATCCTACTGTGTCCTCTGCCCAACACATGGTCCTGAGAAACAAGGCTCAGCTGACTAAACCCTGAACACCCTCATTTAAATTCTCTAAATTGGAGAACTTGAATTGGAATTGAAAGTTATAGAGAAAAAAACAAAAACAAAACTTTGAGGCTGGAATTCTGTATTTACCAATGGGTCCCATGCACACTCCAAGATATTAAGCAGAGTAGGTGTCAAGCTGAACCAGCTATGGCTACATGGGGTGGACATGACCTCAGTTATTCAAAAAAAATTTTAGAAGATTCAGCAGATCTGGATGGGGTAACCCACACCTCTGTATGTCTAGGATTGAGGAAGTTTTTCATGATGTGAGACTTTGAATGCTAAATTTGAAAAAGTCCTAGATACACCAGGATGGTTAGTCACCCTAGAGCAGGCCACTGTACTCAGTTCCAGCTAAGTTCTCCCCACTCTCAGGCCCTTGAATTAAGAGTGCTAAATTGAAGCTGATGGCCAGTATTCAAATTGTAGATGTGGATTTAGAAGACAACTTCGTCACAGATAATAAAGAAAAAGGATCAAGTGAATTCATTTCTACTTGATTTGAGCAAATAGATGATGTGGAGAATGGTGTCTATTATGCACGAGTGAGAAGAAATAGGGAAATTATTAAAATGTACCAAAAAAAGAAGAAAATCTAGAACACAAAAGACATATGTGGAACTAAAACTATAGGAAACATAAGAATATTTTGAGTCTGTCAATTCTATAAAAACTTCACAAAACTGAATTCTGTAAAGCAAGGACTCAAAGGCTAGATGACACAACAAAAGACCACATGAAAAGAAGACTGTAGAAATCAGGAAATGTGTAGAAAACAGAACAACAATACTATGCAGTTAAATCAGAAATAGCAAGTTACAGGGGAGGTGAAAATCAAATTGATGGCATGAGGTAAAGAGATAATCACACTGACTAATCACACTGAGGAAAGACAAGAAATTGAAGTAGAGGAAAGATGATAAATAGAGAATTACGACAATTGGATATAAGAATAATTGTTGTTTTTGAAACAACCCAAATAGAGAAAAGAAAAAAGGAGAAAAGTATTTGTATTTTAAAAAATAGAGTCAATACAGAAAATTATAACTAGTTTTTTAAAGTTTTCAAAATAAAAGAAAAACTAAATGTGCAGATCAAAAGGGCATTCCTATGCCAGGGGAAATTTATACACAATTTAAAAAAAATCAACCAGGTGTGGTAGCTCATGCCTGCAATCCCAGCATTTTGGAAGGCAGAGGTGAGAGGACTGCCTGAGTCCAGGGGTTCAAGACCAGCCTGGGCAACTTGGTAAGACCTCGTCGCTACAATAAATTTAAAAAATTAGCCAGGAGTGGTGGTGCACACCTGTCGTTCCAGCTGCTTGGAAGGCTGAGGTGGAAGGATCACCTGAGCCCAGCAGGTTGAGGCTGCGGTGGCCATGAGCATACTATTGCACTCCAGCCTAGGCAATAGAGTGAGACACTGACTCAAAACAAAACAAAACAAAAACCCCAAGCGATCACATTAATAAGTTATTGAACATAAGAATAAAACATTGTTCTTTGATCTGTGGAGTCTTAAAAAAAGAATTTAAAAATACTCAGCCATCAAATATAGAAAGGAAATCATCTACGAGAGGAAGAAAGACCAAAAAAATGGCTGACTACAGACTTCTTCATAGTAATAGCCGATGTGAGAAGGCACATTGGGTCATGTCTTCAAAAGAGGGAACCAGGTATGACTCAAGAATATTAAATCCAGCTCATCTGCAGTTCAAGCATAAAAGCAAAAGACAAGCATTTGCAAACATGTAAAAACTTAGGAAACAGAGCATCTATGAGTTGTTTCCTTAGAATAAACAACCCCTCAAAAAGTACTTGACAATGAAATTGGGATAAACAAGAGATGAATCAAAATAAATAACTCAGCCATGAAAAAAGGACAGCGAACGGATCTGTGTTGAGCACAGAATCCAGTTAAATACAGAACTAAGACTAAACAACAGAGGGATGATGACTGCAGATCAGAGGATGGATGTTGTAAAACCTGAAAAAAGAAAAAACATAAGACAAACAACATGAGGGAAAATGACAGGAAGCACAAGTGTGTTAAGCTCTGTTTTCTTTTTCTTTTTTTTTAAGTCAGAGTCTCACTCTCCTGCCCAGGCTGGAGTACAGTGGCATGCTCACAGCCATCACAGCCTATACCTGCTGGGCTCAAGCAATCCTTCTACCACAGCCTTACTACAGGCATGCACCAACACGCCCGCTAATTTTTTAATTTATTGTAGAGACATGATCTTGCCAAGTAGCCCAGGATGGTCTCCAACCTGTAGGCTCAGGCAATCCTCTCACCTCCGCCTCCCAAAGTGCTGGGATTACAGATGTGAGCCACCATAACTGGCTAAACTCTTTTTTCATAACAGGAAGAAATATCTAAAATATGTAATTGAGTTTGATTTTACATTTTCATGTTGAGATACAGTTATATATCATAAAGTGTACAGAGCTTACTAAGCATACAGTTTGATGGAATTTTGACAAATATATGTACAGACAGCCCCAACTTACAATGGTTTGCATTACAATTTTTAGACTTTAAAATGGTATAAACCAGGCTCGGTGGCTCAGCCTGTAATCCTGTGCCTTTGGGAGGCTGAGGTGAGTGGATTGCCTGAGCCCGCGGGCTCAAGACCCGCCTGGGCAGTGAGACCTCATCTCTACAATAAATCAAAAAATCAGCCGGGTGTGGTAGCGCGTGCCTGTAATTCCAGCTACTTGGAAGGCTGAGGCGGAAGGATCCCCAGAGCCCAGCAGGTCGAGGCTGTGGTGGTCGGGAGCGGCCACTGCACTCCAGTCTAGGTGACAGAGTGAGACTCCAACTCAAAACAAACAAACAAAAAACGGTACAAAGGCAGTACAAATTCATGAGAAACCATACTTTGAATTTTGGATTTTGAACCTTTCCCAGGTTAGCACTGTGTGGTGTGATACTCTCTTGTGATGTCAGACAACAGCAGCTAGCCATTCAGTTTTTCACTTTCAGTACAGCATTCAATAAATTACATGAGATATTCATACTGTATTAGAAGATAGGCTTTGTGTTAGATGATTGAGCCCAACTATGGGCTACTGTAAAGTTCTCTGAGCATGTTTAAGAAAGGCTAGTCTAAGCTATAGTGTTTAGTAGGTTAGGTGCATTGCATGCATGTTCATGATGTTTACCTTATGATGAATTTGTCAGTATGTAACTCCATCATAATTCAAGGAGCACCTGTATACTATACTCACTTAAACAACGCCCCAGTTAAGGTACAGAACATTGCCATCATCCCAGAAAATTCCCTTCTTCCACTTTCCAGTTCATCTTCCTCCTATTCATCTCACAGGCAACTACTGTTCTGGTTTCTATGACCACAGATAAGTTTTGCCTGTTCTTGAACATCATATAAACGGATTCATACAATACATACCCTTTTATGTCTGCCTTCCTTTGCTCAATATAACAATGTGAAATTCATCTGTCACTGCTTATAAATAGTATTTTTTTTTATTGCTAGATATTATTCTATTACATGACCATATGAGGGGGACACACATGCAAAAAATAGAATTATCCTTTGGAGGGCAGAACCCTCGTAGTACAGGCTTCCCTAGGTAAGTGTTCTAGAAACCCATCAGCACCAGTGTACCAGTAGTGTTGCTATAAGAGGCTGCGATTGGCTTCAGTGAAGTTTTTTTTTTTTGAGATTATTTCACCGTGTTTGCCCATTTCACGATGGTTGATTTATGGGAGCACCAGTCCTCACTATGCTGAGTGTCCAGCAGTTTTTGAACAAAAACAACATGACCCCTATGTCCCTGCATCCCTATTCACCCAATCTCACCCTGAGAGACTTGGTTTGCTTGTTTTTCCAGATTAAAAAGTCTTCAAAGGGAAACATTTTGCCAATGTGGAAGAGGTGAAACAAAAAACAGCAAAAGCACTAAAAGGCATCAAAATTGATAAAACTCAAAAACTGTTTTGAGCGGTGGAAAAAGCATCTTGATAGGTGTATTGCATCAAATGGAGAGTACTTTGAAGGTGACTGAAGTATAACCATATAAACATAAATATACTATTTTTTATAAATACATCCTGGGTGTTTTGGGGTCCCCTCTTGTATTACAATTTGTTTATGTAAAGAGTTTCTAAGTGTTTATGATTAGGAATAAATACGAAATGGACATTCTAACACTTTTTTGTGGACATGGGTTTTCATTTATGTTGGGTAACTAATAGCTGGATTACTAGATCATAAGATTCAAGTACATTTAATTTTATAAGAAACATTATCCCATAGAGTCTATATCATTTTACATTTCCACCACGCATGCATAAGAGTCCCAGTTGCTCCACACCCTCATGTAAAACTTATACATTGTTTTTAATTTCACCCATTCTAATGAGTGTGTACTGGTAATACCATACTGGCTTCAATCTCTCAATTTTTTATGATGAAATTAATCACAAGTTCAAAAGTTATCCAGTTTTGTACATTTTATTAAATGTAATGCTTGAAATTGCAAAATAGCATGTTCCTGGTTTTCTTTTTTTTTTTTTTTTTTGAGTTGGAGTCTCACTCTGTTGCCCAGGCTGGAGTGCAGTGGCACGCTCACGACCACCCCAGCGTCGACCAGCTGGGCTCAGGCAATCCTTCCACCTCAGCCTTCCAAGTAGCTGGAACTACAGGTGCAAACTAACCAAGTCTGGCTAATTTTTTGATTTACTGTAGAGATGAGGTCTCGCAAAGTTGCCCAGGCTGTTCTCGAACCCATGGGCTCAGGCAATCCCCACACTTCAGCCTCCCAAAGTACAGGGATTACAGGTTTGAGCCACCACACCAGGCCGCATGTTCCTATTGTTATATAACATGCCTCTCTACCTATACATTCATTCACCCTTCTCTCTGTACATATGAAGAGACTGATATTCCCCAAATAATAACATTTTATTTCTGGCAACATTTGGAGGTAATTTGTAATTATCTTCTTGGTATTTTTCCATATTCCTTGGGTTTTCTTTTTTTTGTCTTACAACACCATGGAAAAACTTTATTATTACAGCACCAGAAATAAATTTCACTTATTCTATCAATTACTTTAACTAACATAAATATTCTATATATTGTAAACATTACATATTTAAATAAACACCAATTAACACTTTTGTATGTAAGCAGGCTTAAATGAAAATGTTTTTGCTAACAGTAACTAAACTGAGAAATATTTTAAGTTTTCAGAAGTAGATAATATAAGTTTCTTTAAAAAGCTTACTGAAGAAAGTTTTTTTATAATAACTTTCCCGAAGTAAGCACTGTCATTCGAAATTCCTTAGCTGATTTTATTTTTTACTTAAATAGTAGTTGGATGGTAATAAACATTTGTTTTAGATGGTGATGGTGGTAACAGTGGGTGTCTTTTCTTTCTTTCTTTTTTATTTTTATTCCTTGGACTTTTTAAAATGACCACATCTCTTTTTTTTTTTTTTAATGTGAAGTCATTACTGGTTGTTTAGTGGGTTTGAGAAGCCATGAAGCTATATAAATGAACACAGAAAAAACCTATAGAGGTTAAGATCACAGTGCCTTTGAAAAATTATTTAGCAGGCATACGGATAGGTCATCTCTATTTGGGGGACTTTTGACTCCTCAAAATCTTTTTAGGAAGGGGCAATGGAAGAGGCTGAGCGATGACAAATACTAATATCACCCTGCCACATAACTGGATTGGGCCTGAAGATCAATCTGCCAAATGAGGTCAAGAACAGACAGTTTGGTTTGGAGGTGGCAGCATTGTCACTCCAGTGCCATCACTGGCTGTACCTCAGCAGCCCTCAGGATAGGCTACCCTTATGCTGTCATTAAGTGTGTGTCCTGAAAACAAATGTCAGGGGATTACATTTCTCCCCCAACTGACCAAAGCAACAGAATGTAAAATTCAAGTAGAAGCTATACAATCCTCAAGCAAAGAAGTTAAACTCTGTTTGATCCTATAGAAATAATATAGCTTCTGGAGTCAGCTAGTGCTGATTTCAATTCCTGCTTCTTAGTCACTAACTTTTATGTTTCATGGCTGTAAGCAAGAGCATTGTCTATTCCAACTCAGTAGGAACTTTTTTAAAAAAACAACTTATGAGACCAATGTCACTACCTTCTGGGTCTAGGAAATAGTGTGTGCCAGCAAGTTCACCCACGTAGAGGTGTTCAAAGTCACTTTAGGTGGCTCCATTGCTTCTGAAAGGTGGTCTGGAAGGTGGTCTGGTCTCTTCACACATAGTAACAGGAAAGGGACTCGGAGGAGACAAAACAGAGAATGTGAGTGTCAACATTCTCATACCATGATATGTTATACTGTTTCAGGCTTGGTGAATTTCAAGGTCACCCAGAATCATCATCCATATTTAAAAATACATTTCAAATGCATCCCACACTTAAGTATAAGTGATGTTGGAATTGTCTCCAGATATTTACTGATTACCTATGGTGGAAGGAACCCTGCCACAATTCCTGCTGATAACGTTGAATTACCAAGCACTGTGCTACGTAGAAAACTGAAGGTTTTAAAAAGAATTTCATTTGAGGAGCCTTAGAAATTCATAAATCTAGTCATAAACTATTTTTTTTCTTTTTTTCCCTTAAGTAATCGTGTACTTGAACTTTTCTGATTTTTGCAAATTATATCTATCCTTAAAGGAATGATGGAGGTGGGAAAAACCTTATATAAATGAACACAGAAAAAAACTATATTTCTGAAGGTTTTCCTGACAAATTGCTGATCACTTGCCCTTGTAGATAGCTCTATCTAGGTCTATAGGCTGGATTAGATTCACAGATATCTCCTGTTTTGACTGAACTATGTTTAAAAGCTGGGCATAATGGCTCATGTCCATAATCCCAGAATTTTGGGAGGTAGAGGCAAGAGGATTGCCTGAGTCTAGGGATTTAAAACCAGCCTGAGCAACTTGGCGAGACCTCAACTCTATAATATATTTTTAAAAAATTAGCCAGGCGTGGTGGCGCATGCCTGTGGTTCCAGTTACTTGGAAGGTTGAGGCAGAAGGATCACCTGAGTACAGCAGGTCAAGGCTGTGGTGGCCATGATTGTGCCACTGCACTCCAGCCTAGGTGACAAGGTAAGACTCCTACTCAAAAAAAAAAAAAAAAAAAAACAGGAAAAGAAAAACAATTATAATTATTGACAATATTTAAGAAGTAGGAATTTTTCACAAATAAATTTAATTTCTAGCTTTTCCTGAAAAATCAGAAACTCTCATTACTCCAGATCCTTATTTCCCATGTTAATAACTTTATTTGCATTAAAGAACAGCTGATCCCTGTAGATAAAGAATATAGTTGCCAATTATTCCAATTGCATTTACCTAGACCTCTCTCCATTCTGCTCAGCCCCAGTTAGCTTTGAATTTTCAGCTCCTGCCATACAACATGCATATTCTGTTGTAATCACCTCATTCATACTGCTGTTTTCATTTTTAAAATGGGAGTGATTTGGGGCACAGACTTATGACTTACCTTAAATGTAGCCTACTACCTTGGAAAATAAAGACTCTTTATATATGTATGCTGGCCCAATTTTATGTGAGGACAAAATGTTTTAGAGAAAATTTAATGAAACCAAAATTAAATAAAAAAAGTAATTAAATGGAAATTCTCCAACAGGATTCTCAAGCATTAGTGATTAAATTTCCAGTTTCTGGACTATCAAATCTTATCTTCCGACTGATTAGAATTCTAAATAGAAATGTCCCTTGGTTAAGTGATATAAACAGGGAAATTATGTCATACAAAGACTCTACATTTTTGTTTTAAAATATCCAATAATATGGGTTTAATTAAATAAATCACTGTGCTCCATACAGAAGAAATACTAGGCAACATTATGAAAGATATTGTAGAAGAAAATTTAACCACATGAAAAACTGATCAAAAGTATCATTAAGTGAAAGGAACAGATTCTAAAATAGTACATGAAGTATTATGCCTTTAAAAATATGCATGCAAAACCGGGCTCGGTGGCTCAGCCTGTAATCCTGCGCCTTTGGGAGGCTGAGGTGAGTGGATTACCTGAGCCTGCGGGCTCGAGACCCGCCTGGGCAGCGAGACCTCATCTCTACAATAAATAAAAAAATCAGCCGGGCGTGGTAGCGCATGCTTGTAATTCCAGCTACTCAGAAGGCTGAGGCGGAAGGATCGCCAGAGCCCAGCAGGTCAAGGCTGTGGTGGCCGGAAGCAGCCACTGCACTCCAGTCTGGACGACAGAGTGAGACTCCAACTCAAAAAAAAAAAAATATGCATGCAATAATACATTCATGTGTCACATTTGTGCATATGCACATATTAGAGTCTATAAACATGCATTACAAAAGACAAAGTATATGCAATATCTAAAACAGTTATCTCTGGGAGGTTGGTTTAGAAATAGTAATTACTTTTCTCCTTTTGTTACAGTTTTAACAATGGTCAAATTATAATTTTTTGATAAGACAATGATAACATACCGTTTTAGGCTCAGATGCAGCCCTGAGTTGAAACCATTAGTTGAGACATCTTATGAACTATTTCCCTTGGCTTTAACAGAGAAACACTGTTGAACACTGCTAATAAAAATCCTTCTGGAGTCTCAAGTACCCATCTATTGTGACAGGAAGGTCACAGATTGCCCAATTATTATAATTCTTTTCAGGAGAGGTGAGACCCTGAGGTGTAGCTGTCAGAGTAGATAAGAATATACAATTATAGGAGTTAAAAAATGTATTTCCTCTGACCTCAAGGAAATAGGGGAGAGAAGAAAATGGGGTCACAGTATATTTCCATATTTGCCAACATTTTTCATCAAATCACAACCTTGAGCAGATTTTATGTATCAAAATATGCTGTAATTCAACGTCTATGAATACACAAGAAATTTGGATGAAGGGGGCAGGGTCTTTGAGAAACTCACCATTGCATTGATAAAGAACAATTTAAAAAATAAATATACCAAATCACACAACTATTTTGTAACAAGAAACATGGGTAAAAACCTCACATCTTCAGATTGCAAGCCCAATATTATTTCTACTCTATTAATCTGCTTCTTATTCCATTTCACCATGAGGGTAACATAGGACAAAGAAGACTTTTTTCAGTTATGGTTTCTATTTTGTTATTAACTTTTACTTTGGAAAAGATACTTCTCACTTATGGATTTCCTTTCCTTATCAGAAAATGAAGGAACAGACTTACACAATTTCCATGACCCTCTCAGCCCTAAAATTCCATGATTCAACAGCAAAGAGAAGATATTTGCTTGGGTCCAGGCTGCCCCTTTTTGCACCATATAGCCTACTTCTGCAGAGCTAAGCAGTATCCACCACCTGATAGAGTGCTAGTCTATGAGTTTCTAGGGAAACAGAGCCACCAGTGTAAAAATTCTCCAGTTTGTAGTCAGGCACAGTGGTGTACACACATGGTCCCAGCTACTTAGGAGGCTAAAGCAGGAGGATTGCTCAAGGCCAGGAGTTTGAGGCTACAACCTGGGCAATATCATGAGACTGTCTCTTAAAAAAAAAAATTATTCAATTCTTTATATCCATTAAAGAACAAAGAAGAAGAACCGGAAGAAGAGGAGGAGAAGGAAGAGGAGGACAAGGAGGTAGCAGAAAAGGAAGGAAGGAAGGAAGGAAGGAAGGAAGGAAGGAAGGAAGGAAGGAAGGAAGGAAGGAAGGAAGGGGAAAAAAAGATTATTTAGCTCTCTGATGGAATGAAAATAACAGCCAGTTGCAAGGTGACAAACAGTTATAATCTCTGAGGATGTTTATTCATCATTTTAGTGAGCCCTATTCTACATACTAAAATGAACGTCATTGTAGCCCAGAAGAATCAGTGAGTGGGTGCTAAAGCATAATGCTCCAAGCTCATGTCTTATTTGCCTCAGGGCAGAAAGATCATTTCAAAAGTGTGAAAGAGAATATTGGATCACAGACATTGAGAAGGGATCAATAAGTTACCAAAGAATATCAGAAAAAACTTACCCAAGACAGGAAAGATAAATAAAAATATGAGGAAAGACTAGAAGACCAATATGTACTGAGTCAAAATTCCATGAATGCCACACACACACACAAATTAGAGTAAATGCATCAGGGAGAAAAATAGTATTTAGTTGATAATGCATGATCCACACAAAATTCAATCTTTGCTGTCCAACTGCTTACTATCCGCAAGACCAATCATCTTTGGATAATAATGCCTCTGTTAACTCACTTTACTAAGCTCAAGATTGACACTTAGCATGTTAGGCAGTGCTATGGTTTGAACATGGTTTGTCTCCTCTGAAACTCATGCTGAAATGTGGTGGCCACTGTGGCAGCCTTGAAGAAGTGATTTGGTAATTAAGAGGGATTCATGTCTTTCTCATGGGAGTGGGTTACACTCATGGGAGTATAATAATTATCACAAAAGCAGGTTGTTATAAAACAAGCCCAGTCCTTCCTACTTGTCTCTTTTATACTCACTCCCTTATCGATCTTGTAAGGGCTCCCAACACGTGGTGTCTTCTGCCATGTTATGACTCAGGCTGGCCCTCACCAGACATGGCAGCCTAATCTTGGACTTACTAGACTCTAGAACTATGAGCTAAATAAACCTCTTTCCTTTGTAAATTACTCATTATAGGTATTCTGTTATAGTAACAGAAAATGGACTGAGGCAGGCAGGAAGAGGAAACTAAGTACACATTATCACCTAACCAATTAAATAAAGAGAAACTTTCACATGGATTCACTGAAGCTATATCATTAAATCTCCTTTGTTATAAAAAAAGAATCTAATCAATAATCTCATTATTCCATCTGGAAAAGTTACCAACTTCACTCATACATCATAATATTGAATTCATCTACTCTCAAGAACCTGCCACAAATCATCTCTTATCCACAGAGATCGGGTCTTAAAAACAGGAGCTGATTTGTTTTTATTAGTATACAATGATGCATTGATAACATAAAAGCTCAACAAAGACATGTTACCTTGTAGATAACAAAGACATTGCCTAAATGTTCAAGGCAAGATTAAGATCTCTATTAAAAAGACATCCATAAAGCCATCAGTGGAAAGAATGATGTGTCACAGAATCATGAATGTTTAATGAAAAGGCAAATAAGCCATTCTCACATAACACAGTCAATTTAAAGAACAAAATAATCCAAAAGAGCAAAGCATGTTACCAACCAATTATAAGCATCAGTAGTTGCAAATGTCAGGGAGAAAACAGGAAACCCTGGATAGAGGAGATTTCAGACTCTTTGACCTCAATATGACTTATCCAATAGTATCTGAATACCCAGAGATATCAAGCTAATTCTGGGTCTCCAGAAGTTGTAATGAAAGCGCTTAGCTTATATTCTGAAATAAGACTACTTTATTTTGCATTTGAGCCAGGGACATTAAAGTTTAAAACAAAAATGCATTTTGAAGCTCTCTCAACTAGTTAATTAGAATAATAATGACTATTAATAATAATAAAATAGGCTGGGTGCGGTGGTTCACACCTATAATTTCAGCA
This sequence comes from Carlito syrichta, assembly GCF_000164805.1. Classification (NCBI taxonomy): domain Eukaryota; kingdom Metazoa; phylum Chordata; class Mammalia; order Primates; family Tarsiidae; genus Carlito; species Carlito syrichta. Next base: position 584,283 of record NW_007250673.1, read on the forward strand.
ATTTGGGAGGTCCAGGTGAGAGGATTGCCTGAGCCCACTGGTTTGAGACCATCCCAGGCAACTTGCGAGACCTCATCATCTCTACAATAACTAGCCGGGCATGATGGCGCATGCCTGTAGCTCCAGCTACTTGGAAGGCTGAGGCAGAAAGATCACCTGAGCCCAGCAGGTCGAAGCTGCGATGGCCATGAGCATGTCACTGCACTCCAGAATGGGCGACAGATTGACTCTGACTCAAAAATAAATAAATAAATAAATAATAAAATAAATTATAGCTGCAGCTTTACTTAGACACCACTTACAAGGACTGTCTGAAATGCTTTACTGATGTCTCATCAATTAATCTTCCCAAGCACTCTGTGAGGCAAGTACTATCACATTTTGCAGATAGGGAAACTGAAGTCCAGAGAAGTTATATCATTTAAGCAAGGTCATAGTAGGTAAGTGGGAGAATCAGCATTAGAACTAAGAAGTTTGCTCCAGAATTTGCGCTCTTGAACACCGCCTTCTACCATTGCTTACTATCCCTGGCCTTTGTGTTAATTAGGTTCCCCAACCACATTTCCCTTCTATAGCAGAATAAACAAAAGGCTGTATGCTGTGCTGGAAATAATACTAAGCAAGGAGTCAAGCGACATGGATTCTACCAAAAAACCTGTATGTCCTTGGGCATTTCATTTTACTTCTCTGGGCTTCACAGTCCCCATTTCCATAAAGATGATCTATATTGAATGATCTTAAAAATTATTTTTGCCGGGCACGGTGGCTCATGCCTGTAATCCCAGCACTTCAGGAAGCAGAGGCGAGAGGATTGCCTGAGTGCCTGGGTAACTTGGTGAGACCTTATCTCTGCAATTAATCAAAAATAGCCAGGCATGGTGGCACACACCTGTAGTTCCAGCTACTTGGAAGGCTGAGATGGAAGGAGCACCTGAGCCCAGCAGGACGAGGCTATGGTAGCTATGAGTGTGCCACTGCACTCCAGCCTGGGTGATAGAGTGAGACTCCAAGTCAAAAAAAAGCACACACACACACACAAATTATTTTTATCTAGTATTCATCAAGGCACTTAAGTTTGTTTTTCTACTTACATTATGTCTTAATAAATTTTTATCTAGCTTGCACAACATGACGAGATCTCTTCCCTACAAAATTTTTTTTAAAAAGTAGCTGAGCATGGTGGCACACTCCTGTAGTCCTGGATCCTCAGGAGGCTGAGGTGGGAGGATTGCTTGAGTTTGAGGTTACAAGGGGAGGATCCAAAAATACTCAGAATTATTTTTTAGAGGGCAGGATCCTTTTAGTACAGGCTTCCCTCTGTAGGTAAGTGTTCTAGAAATGCATCAGCATCAGTGTACCAGCTAGCATTGCTGTAAGAGGCTACACTCGGCTTCAGTGAATCATTTTTGGCGAGACTTTTAACACGTTTGCCCATTTCATGGTGGGTGATTTACGAGCACACCTGCCCACACTGCATTGAGTGTTCAGCAGTTTTTGACCCAAAACAGCATGACCCCTGAGTCCCACCCTCCCTATTCACCCAGTCTCATCCCCAGCGACGTTTTGTTGTTTCCCCAAATGGAAAAAGTCCTCAAAGGGAAATGTTTTGCCAATGTGGAAGAGGTGAAACAAAAAATGGCAGAAGCACTAAAAGGCACCAAAAAAGTCCAAAAATTGTTTTGAGTAGTGGAAAAAGCATCTTGATAGGTGCATTGAATCAAACGAAGAGTACTTTGAAGGTGACTAAAGTTTAAACATGTAAGCATGAAAACACAATTTTTTATCAATAAAATTCAGGGTTTTGGGGTTCCCCCTCATACAGTATGACAGCACCACTACACTTCAGCCTAAGCAATAAAGTGAGATCCTGTTTAAAAATATATATAGGGCAACCCCCTCGGGTCCCCTCCCACTGTGGGAGCTTTTCTGTCCTCTCAATAGATCCTGCTTTCTCAAAAAAATAAAAAGTATATATATATTATCTCTAGCCTACACTTTTTCCCTTACCCTAAACTCATAAATTCATGTCTTAAATAAAATTCTTTCTTCCCAACTCCTATGTAAATCCTCTGATCCCACCCACAGTCTTTTTTTTTTTTTTTGAGTTGGAGTCTCACTGTCGCCCAGACTAGAATGCAGTGGCCACTCCCGGCCACCGCAGCCTCGACCTGCTGGGCTCCAGCAGTCCTTTCACCTCAGCCTTCCAAGGAGCTGGAACTACCAAGCCCAGCGAATTTTTTATTTATTTATTGTAGAGATGAGGTCTCACCAAGTTGCCCAGGCGGGTCTCGAACCCGCGGACTCAGGCAATTCACTCACCTCAGCCTCCCAAGGCGTGGGATTACAGGCTGAGCCACCGAGCCCGGCCCCACCACAGTCTTACTTACCTCACTAAATAGAACTCTCTTCTCTTTGTTGTTCAGGTTCAAAACCTTGATTTCTTTCATCACGTCTTACGCTCAGTCTTTCAGCAAACTTCTTCAACATAAATCCTGAGTTGAACCACCTCATACCACTGGGACTATCCTACCCAACAACTACAACGACCCTGGCCCAAACTTTCCATCATCGCTCACTGGGATTATTGCAACAGCTTCTAACTTCCCCCAACTCTCAACCCAGGGCTTTCTCTTTTGCTTCATGGGCAACATTGAAAGGATCCTAGAAACATCAAAGCCCGTCTTGTCTGTCCTCTACTCAGAATCTTATTTGGAATGAAAACTCACATCCTTTCCACAGCTAACAAAGCCCCAGGGGTTCTGGCTCCCCAGCCCAGCTCCAGCTGCTCCCCATCTCTTCCTTGCTGAGCTCCCCTCCTGCCATTCTCCCTTTGCTCATTCCACTGGCCATTCTGGCCCTTTTGTGGTTCTCATTCACAGCAGGCACACTCTCCCTTTCTAATTTTTTTTTTTTTTTTGAGTCAGTCTCACTCTGTTGCCCAAGCTTGAGTGCAGTGGCATACTCACGGCCACCACAGCCTCCAGGCGATCCTTCCACCTCAGCCTTCCAAGTAGCTGGAACCACACGCATGTGCTACCATGCCCGGCTAATTTTGTTGATTTATTGTAGAGATGAGGTCTCGCCATGTTGCCCAGGCTGGTCTCAAACCCATGGGCTCAGGCAATCCTCTGGTCTCTGCCTCCCAAAGTGCTCAGATTACAGGTGTGAGTCACCACACTTGGCACCCTTTCTAATTTTTATTTCTGCCTCAGTTTAGAACATTCTTTCCTCAGACATCTGGGTAATGTCCTCTCAACTTCTTTAAGGGCTTGACTCAAATGTCACTTTACAACAAAGGCTTGACCATTGCACAAAAACAACACCCTCCCACTAGCAAGCTCTATTCTCTTACTCTATGAAAGGACAGACCCAGAGTGGGAAGCCATTTTTCATCTTGTTCTTAAATCCTGACACAATGATGAGAAAGTAGAAGCTATGCTTTTGAAAAAATACACACTTTAGTTATAATTAACTTTACCGACTTTGTCTTTTCAAAAACAGACTTCCAGGTATAAGAGGTATCTCATAGTGGCAATCAAGCTTGCCTACGGTAAAGGGAATTTACAAAGCCTAAGACATCATACATTGGGCAAGGACTGTAAAAGTCATGAAACTTGTAATTACAAAAGTTATAACCACTCAGAGGGAGAGCAGGTGGGGATTCGATCTTCCAGCAAATTGGGCATTATGTACAGGGAAGCCAAGGACCCCCCCGAAGCTACCCACTGGGAATGCCTACGAGATAAGGGGAGGTATACCCTCCATTAGGTCTAAGGAATGTCATTTGGGAAGGTGCAGGAGAAGTTAAATCCTTGTCACACTCTTCTCTAGGGTCTATGATAATATGGGTGAACATTAATGGGTCTCTGTGTCACAGGTTCTCCAAGACATCCACAGGTGGTCGATAAGGAAGTCACAGCAGTCACAGCAGTCACATGCAAAATCTCCTTCAGATACAAAATCAGAACAGCCCAAATGACCACCCCACCTTTGGTCAAGGAATTTTTGAGTTACAAACGTCTGAGTTTGTGAATTGCAAATGTCTAACAAGTCTCTTGCAGGAATCAAACTCATCCCTAGGGTTAACCTAATCAGCCCTCTGTGAACTACGTGACACAGATAAGCCCCACCATGGCAGCAATCATTGACTAACCCACCCATCTGCCTGCTGTCCATCACCTGACATCATCAGTACCTGAGCTTGCCTGCGCTTGTAACGACGTGGAAGCAAACCACCACCCAATCACCTTAATAATCCTCCCCCTGTCTAGGGGAATGGTTAAAAGGACTCAACCACAAGCAACCAGGGGCCATTGCCTTGCTAGAGTCTGGTGTGGCCCTGTGCTCTTTGAGCCATGGCTGTCGCCATGCTTCCTGGCTTTGGTCCCCTCCCCCACCTTGGGGAGGTGAATCTTCTTTCTTCCTTCTCTTTCTCTCTCTAACTTACTTTTAAATAAATCTTTTCTTCTCTCACCTCTGTGTGTCACAATTCTTTGCAATCTACTCGGATCTCTGGGTTCCCAGCATGCACCTCTGGCTTGCCAGCCCCGGCAGTGCTGCGCGCCTCCCTCGCCTCGCCTCTTCACCCTCACCCGGTCCTTGCCATTCCCTAACACTCTAATTTACCTTTTTTTTTTTTTTGAGTCGAGGTCTCACTCTGTCATTCTGACTGGAGTACAGTGGCAGAATCATGACAATCACAGCTCATGGCAGCCTCAACCTCCTAGGGTCTGATGATCCTTGCACCTCAGCATCCCAAATAGTGCGCCACCAAGCCCAGCTAATTTTTTGATATTTTTGTAGAGATGAATTTTGCTGTGTTGCCCAAGCTGGTCTCAAACTCCTAAGCTCAAGCAAGCCACCTCCCACAGCCAAAATGCTGGGATTACAGGCATGAGTCACCGTACCTGGCCCCCTAATTTATCTTTATAGCATTTGCTTTCCTTACCCCTACCATCCCCTCATTCAAATGTTAGCCCCATGAGACTAGAGAATTGTTGACTGCCAAAAGCCCACATCCTGTAAAAGCATCTGGTGCATAGTAGATTCTCAATAAATACTTGTTAAACACATGAATAAACCAGAAAATAATTATCACAATATGATATAATGATCATTTGCTACTAAATGCTACTTGGCTGAGGACACCGACTAAGTCTTTTCATCCACACACACTTGAAACTGAGTATTTGCCTGACAGATAGTAATTGATCGATCATATTTATCAAACAAATGAGGGCATTTTTTTACATAACTGGTTAAGAACTAGTAAATTCAAATGTCACGTCTCTAAGTTTGATGTGTGATAGGCTGGTGAAAGTACATCATTTTGTTCAAGAGACAACAGCTGACTAAAACAGCCCTAACAATCATCAAAAGCAAAGTCATTGTAAATGCTACCATTTTAAAAGACAGGGGAATATATGTCAATTGCCATTTGCCAACACCCAAAAAAAAGCATGTTAAAATTCATGCCTCATAATGTGAAGTTCAGAAAATAACAGTACATTTTCCATGGAGTAACAGGAAAGCAAGTTCCCCTTAGCTATAATGCATAAGTTTATAGTCATGGCATATGGAACTACTGCTTAGAGAAATCATTATTCAACACCCCGTCCCTTAAATAACAACTGTACAGAAAAGCTTGTCAATGCAAAACCTACTTATCATTTGTGCTTGTTTCTTTATTGGATATATTTGGCATTGACTGGATTCTGGAAACTTTTACTAGTAGTGATGGGAAAAAAAGCAATCCTAGCCCATTGTACCTTATAATCTATTCAAAACAACACAAAAGCCAATAATCAACCAGATTCCTGCAAGTATAGTTACCATCGACACCTTTGGAGTTTTCAAAAAGATAGCAACCATCTGGGAGCTTTGGCTATTTGCTAGCCTTTGTCCAAGTCAGGGGCTACATCAAGAACTGAAGATCAGTCTTATTTGCTCTACTTTGAATCATTAAAGAAAGGCCAGGAAGTTGAACAAATAGATTTAGGAAAAAAAATCTATTCTTATGATAAAAGATAAAGGTCACTAATACAAAAGTAAAAATCAAGATACAGGGAAATAGTCTCCTAACAATGCTGCCAAATTGGAGAAGAGAAAACCCTTCAATGGACATTTATATCTAATACTTTGGTTTCCAACCAAAATGGAATAAAAGGAGCTGGATATAACCTTCTCCCTGAAAAAAAAAACCAAAAAAACTGGAGAAAATATATGAAACAAAGGTTTCTCAAGATGGCATAGCTAGGCATCAAAGAGCAGTGGTCCTTGGGAGAGGAAATTCACACAATATGAGCCCTGTGATTGCCCAGTTTTCTGCCTTGATAGAATGTCCAGGTTATGGAGCACTGGAGGAACCAAATGGAGCCCAGCAAACTCCTGAGTTGAGGAAAAAGAATGGGAGACTGAGGAGACTAAGGCAGCTTAGTTTACAGTAAACAGAGGCAGAGAGGGAAAATATATGCAGAGCAAGAACCACAGAAATCTGCAAAGATTCTACCTTGAGTATTCAGGAGCATATTAATCAGTGCAAATATCTGGGGAGACTCCATGGGTCTGGACAGAACCACCTGAAGACTTAGAGGGAAGTGTACCTGGAATTCACACCAGGCCTATTCTCACTAGCCAGATTGGAAAATCTCATAACTCATAAGAAGAAGTTGCAAGGTAAAAGTAGCCCTAGACTAAATGCTACTCTGTCCTGACTAACAAATCTTAAAAGCAAGACCCCAGGAGGATCAAATTAATTTAATTGCATTACAGAAGGAAAGTTAAGAATATTTATATAAATTCAAAATGTGCATCACCCAAAAAGGTAAAATCCACTGATATGCAATAAAAAATTTCCAGAAATGTAAAATATCAGGAAAATATAGTTCTTTTATTTTATTTTATTTTTGAGTCATAGTCTCACTCTGTCACCCAGGCTGGAGTGCAGTAGCACAATCACAGTCACTACAGCCTCGACTTGCAGGGCTCAGGCAATTCTTCTACCTCAACCTCCTGAGTAGATGGGATTACAGGCATGTGCCACCATGCCTGGCTAATTTTATTTTTTATTTTTTTATTGTGGAGATGTGCTGGGATTATAGGAGTGAGCCCCATGTTGTCCAGGCTGGTCTTTAACCCATGGGCTCAGGCAGTTCTCTTGCTTCTGCCTCCCAAAGTGTTGGGATTACGGGCATAAGCCCCCACACCCAGTCAATATGGTTCTTTATGTGAAGAAAAATCAACCAGTCTAAAATGACTCAGAAATAATACAGATGTTAGACTTAGTAAAGACATTGGAATAGAATAACTGTATTCCATATGTTCAAAAAATTTAGTAGAGATGTTAAAAGTTGTTAGAAAGACTAAAATCAAATTTTTAGAGATAAAAACTATCATGTGCTATGGAAACAAAACCAAAACCAAACCGTTAATGGGATTAACATTGAGCTTTGAGAACAAAAGAATAATAAATTCAAAGACATAAAAATAGTAACTATCCAAAATGAAACACAGAGAAAAAAATGTTTAAATGAACACAACATTAGAGATCTATGGGGCAATATCAAGTGACCCATTCATTATGTGTATACCTGGAACTTCAAAGGAGGGGCAGGACAAAGAAAGTATTTGAATAAATAATGGCTAAAATTTCCTAATTTGATGAGAACATAAATCCACAGATCCAAGAAGTTTAATGAAGTCAAGCATAAGAAACATGAATAAAGGTTAGGCATAGTGACTCACACCTGTAATCCCAGCACTTTGGGAGGCTGAGGCAAGAGGACTGAAATAAGCCCAGGGGTCTGAGAACAGCTTGGGCAACTTGGTGAGACCTCGTCTCTACAATAAATCAAAATATTAGCCACACATGGTGGTGTGTACTTGTAGTTCCAGTTACTTGGAAGGCTGAGGCAGAAGGATTGCCTGAGCCAGGCTGGTCGAGGCTGCAGTGGCTGTGAGTGTGCCACTGCACTCCACCCTGGATGACAGAGTGAGACTCTGACTCAAAAATAAATAAATAAGAAGGAAGGAAGGAAGGAAAGAAGGAAGGAAAGAAGGAAGGAAGGAAGGAAGGAAGGAAGGAAGGAAGGAAGGAAGGAAGGAAGGAAATGTGCTAAGATCATTAAGTGATCATTGAATAACCAAAACAGAGTTATAGCTGATAAGCCAAGATAATCATGATAATCATTCATAATCATGAAAAAAAACATTACTACAGAAGACAGAGAAAGAGGAAAAAGGACAAAAAACAGGACAATAGAATACATGTAGCAGGATGACAGATTGAAATCTAACCATATCAATTATCACAATAAATGTAAATGGGCCTAAATACCACAATTAAAAGGCAGGGATTGTCATACTGGATTAAAAAAGCATAACCCAACTATATACATTCTACAAGAAAAGCAGGCCATATATCCAGGCACAGGTTAATTTCAACATTCTAACAATAACCAAAAGAAAAACTGGAGTAGCAATATTAACATCAGAAAAAGTAGGTGCCAATATGAGTATAAACAAAGATTTCTGCATGATAAAAGAGTCAAATCATCAAGAGGATCTAATAATTCTAAACATTTATGTACCTAAGATCAGAACTTCAATATATACCTAATTACAGCTTTATCAAGGCAGATGTGCTGGAAAGAGTGTGGTGCTGGGAGACCCACAGACTTAAATCTGAATATTAGTGTCACTGTTACCAATTCTGTGATGCAGGGCAAGTGATATTACCACTTGGAGCTCCATTTCTTCATTCATATGGTAGGTATCCTCAGACTAGACAGCTATTTTCAGGATTTAAGAGGATCTGTCTCAACACAGCATGATGTTTGATACAGAGCAGACACTCAAAACTGGTTATCTTCCTCTAATTTTAAACTAGTTACTGTGTCTGTTTTAGTTACCTCCTATTTTTTTTTTTTTTTTTTGAGTTGGAGTCTCACTCTGTAGCCCAGACTGGAGTGCAGTGGCTGCTCCCGGCCACTGCAGCCTCGACCTGCTGGGCTCCGGCAATCTTTCTGCCTCAGCCTTCCAAGTAGCCGGACCACGCCCGGCTAATTTTTTTTTTTTTTTT
>NW_007250673.1:593381-613371 GCF_000164805.1 Carlito syrichta
CCGGCTAATTTTTTTTTTGATTTATTGTAGAGATGAGGTCTCGCCTTCCCAGGCGGGTCTCGAACCCGTGGGCTCAGGCAATCCACTCACCTCAGCCTCCCAAAGGTGCGGGAACCTTCAATTAAAAAAAATTTTTTTTTAAGTTGGTGTTTCGCTCTGTCTCCCAGGCTGGAGTGCAGTGGCATGCTCATAGCCACTGCAGCCTCAACCTGCAGGGCTCAGACAACCCTTCCATCTCAGCCTTCCAAGTATCTGGAACTTCAGGTGCACACCACCACACCTGGCTAATTTTTTAAAATTTGTTGTAGAGATGAGGTCTTGCCAAGTTGCCTAGGCCAGTCTTGAACCCTTGGGCTCAGCCAATCCTCTCACCTCCACCTCCCAAAGTGCTGGGATTACAGGTGTGAGTCCCACACCCGGGGCCTAGTTTTCCTTCTAAAAGGAGGGACTCACCATCACAAATAAAATCTGGCATTTTCCTCCAGAACTTAAAGTGACTTCTCATAAAACAATTTAAAATACTAGTCCGCTTTGGACTAGCCTTGCTTTTGTTTAAATTTTAAAGGAGGCCTTCAACTGAGATAAAAAGTCATGTTCCCCTTGACAGTGGTGGAGGCTCTGTTGCTACCCAATATTAAGGTCACTGATGTGGCCTCCTGACATTAAATGAGCTGTACACAAATCAGACTAATCCTAAACATGATATTGACTTGCTCAGCAAGCGTTTAAGTATTCTGTCTAATCCCTATAGGTTATATAATATTACACTGGTACAGAAATACCAGTGTAATTTTGGTATTGAATTTCAACTGGCCTTCCACATTATTAAACAAATATTTAGGTGGAAAGATTAAAAGTAGTCATTGATATGAATGACTTAAAACAGCTGTCCCAATTATACTTTTTAAAACAAAAGTCAAATGCTGGAATTAACTGGAGAGTTAAAAAGAGAGAGAAAAAGATAGGGGGCGGGGGAGAGAGAGGGAGAGAGAGGGAGAGAGAGAGAGAGTGAGAGTGAGAGTGAGAGTGAGAGCGAGAGCGGGAGCTTTACGATGTGCACATACTCTTCCGCCATTAACTTTTATGGACACAATCCTGACTTGTGCCTCACAACTTTAAAATAAAAAAATAAAAATAAAGTCAAAAGAAACAGGTAAGGGTAAAAAGAAAAGAAAGAAAGAAAATTGCTAATTTCAATTTCAATTCTGATGGTTAATTGATTTAGAAGTTTATGTAAGTTTTCAGTTTCTCAAGACAAATTGAAGTTGCCAAGTATTACTAGAATTCAAATTCTGAAACTAGAACACCTATGTATTATTTTTGTCTAGCTTAGTATTTCAAAGTTAATAATTTCTGATTATGGCATTATACAGATAAATAAATAAATACATTGTGAAAAATCCCCCGTGATCTGGCAGTATGGCCTATCATGTACAACAGGCATGTCCAAACTGCAGCCCATGGGCCACATGTGACCCAGGACAGCTAGTAATGTAGCCACACAAAATCTTTTAACATCGTGAATTTTTTTTTTTTGCATTTATTGTCTTTGTGACCCCATGCACAGTTTTATTCTTGAGGTTCACAATTACACCTTATTCAGCACATACATTTGTGGGCAGTTGTTTTCAATTATGAAGCACATGAAGTGCAAAATTCAAACAAACATTTCTGATGAGCACCTTGAGAATCCACTAAGAATTACAACTGTTTCCATCGAACCAGACATTGAGTTTTACAAAAGCAAGGTTACATTTCCCACTAGTTTTATATTGTTTGATTTTCTAAACTCTATAATAAGAAATATTTTTAAAAAGAATTCTTATTAACTATATATACTGACTATATTATATGATTTATGTGCAGCCGAAACAATTTCTCTCTACTCAATGCGGCCCAGGGAAGCAAAAAGGTTGGACCCCTGGAGTATACAATTCTGAGAGTAAAATAATGGCCTTTGCCCACAGTTAAAAAATAAACAAGAAGCCGGCTCGGTGGCTCAGCCTGTAATCCCAGCACTTTGGGAGGCTGAGGTGAGAGAATTGCCTGAGCCCGCGGGTTCGAGACCCACCTGGGCAACTTGGCGAGACCTCATCTCTACAATAAATCAAAAAATGAGCCAGGCGTGGTAGCGTGCGCCTGTAGTTCCAGCTACTTGGAAGGCTGAGGCGGAAGGATCGCCGGAGCCCGCAGGTTGAGGCTGCGGTGGCCGGGAGCGGCCACTGCACTCCAGTCTGGGCAACAGAGTGAGACTCCAACTCAAAAAAATAAAATAAAATAAAATAATAAACAAGACAGTATTAGGCACACACATATATTATTACTATATAATACTACTATCCTATACAGTACTATGCTTACCTTAGAACAATGAATGGAACACTAAAAAATAAGATGCTATTTTTGTTTCTTTCCCTGCCCCCTGCCCCCTCAGGCACCCAAGATATTATTTTTAAGGTTTGGAGTTTTTTTTTTTCCTGAGTTGGAGTCTCACTTTGTCTGTTGCCCAGGCTGGAGTGCAGTGGCATGCTCATAGTCACCATAGCCTCAACCTGCTGGCTCAGGCAATCCTATCGCCTCAGCCTTCCAAGTAGCTGGAACTACAGGCACGCACCACCATGCCCAGCTAATTTTATTTTATTTTATTTATTGTAGAGATGAGGTCTCACCAAGTTGCCCAGGCTGGTTTCAAAACCATGGGCTCAGGCAATCCTCTCACCTTGGTCTCCCAAAATACTGAGATTATAGGAATGAACCACTACAGCCGGCCTGTTTTTTTTTTTTGTTGCTGTTGTTTTTAAAGGTTTAGGTTATTTTTAAGGTTTAAGGACAAATAGAATGGCAAAATCAAGGTGGGTAGAAGTTTCATGAAAGAGTTAGAAAAGGTTTCATGAATAAGTTAGGAATTCTCCAAGCCTTGGGTCTACCCTGAGGTTGAAAACTCTCAGAGGATGAGGTCGGAAATTTTAGCAGTAGAATTTACTAAAATGATAAGGAGTAGGTTTAGTGGCACCAGATAACAAAAGGCCTTAAAGTTTTCGCATACACATTAGTTATACTTTTTAGATGGTAAGTTATCATTGACACTAAATTACAGATACTTTTTAAATGATTTGTTTTATTGAAGAGAAGAAGAGCCAGGAAATATGCGAAGTTAGGAGAATAGGCACTACACCTTTTGATGTAATTTCTGAAATAAGAGATCTAAAAACAATTGCAATAATTTTTGGAGAAGCCATTAATAGGTCATAAAGAGATCAGAGAAAGGAATGGCATTTTCTAATAATAAAATTAATTAATTTGTTCTTGTCTGTAAATATATTTTCAATAAAAATGGGAGCATGAAGGAAAGAACCTTTAGAGTGGCTCAAATGACACTGTTTTATATGAAATGATTTTATATCATTATGAAAAATATTCAAGGATTTTTAAAAGAAAATAAAAATCCTTCTAATCTTCCCAAGAATATTTCAATTTATTTCTCCGAATACTTACTTTTAATTAAAACTCCCCAAAAGGTCTAGCTAGACAGTTAGACAGAGATCTATACTTATTGATGTATATATATTTATATAAAGTCATCCCTCTGTGTCTGTTCCAGAGGGGGTTGGTTCCAGAAACTTCTGCAGATACCAAAATCTGCAGATTCTCAAGTCCCTCATATGAAATGGTGTGGTATTTACATATAACCTATCACATATTCCCAAATACTTTAAATTATCCTTAGCTTACTTACAGTACTTAATACAATATAAATGCTACGTCAATAGTTGTTATACTATATTGTTGAGGAAATAATGACATGAAAAGAGTCTGTACATTTTCAGTAAAGATTTTTGTTTGAATTTTTTTTTTTTTTGAGTTGGAGTCTCACTCTGTAGCCCAGACTGGAGTGCAGTGGCCGCTCCCGTCGACCGCAGCCTTGACCTGCTGGGCTCCGGCGATCCTTCCGCCTCAGCCTTCCAAGTAGCTGGAACTACAGGCGTGTGCTACCACTCCCAGCTAATTTTTGATTTATTGTAGAGATAAGGTCTCACCAAGTTGCCCAGGCGGGTCTCGAACCTGCGAGATCAGGCATTCCACTCACCTCAGCCTCCCAAGGCACGGGATTATAGGCTGAGCCACCGAGCCCGGCTGTTTGAATATTTTTGATCAGCAATTGGTTGAATCTATAAACGCAGGACTCAAGGATACAGAGGGCAGACTGAATAGAGAGAAATAATATATATATAACTAAATGAATCTATATATCATCTATCTCTCTATATATATTTCTTGAGTTGTGGTCTCATTCTTTCACTCAGTCCGGAGGGCAGTGGCACCATCATGGCTCACCACAGCCTCAACCACCTGGACTCAGGCAATTCTCCTGCCTTAGCCTCCTGAGTAGCTGGGACTACAGACACTTGCCACCATACCCGGCTAATTTTTAAAATTTTTTTGAAGATACCAGGTCTTTTTATGTTGCCCAGGCTGGTCTTGAACTCCTGGACTCAAGAAGTCCTCCCACCTCAGTCTCCCAAAGTGCTGGGATTATAGATGTGAGTCACTGCATCTGGCCTAATCTATATTTTAACATCCAAATCCCAATACTCGTCGTATAGAAAGCTCTACAAATATAAGTAATGTTGCATTTTGTAGGATTTGGACTTGCACTCAACATTCTTTCCTATTTCCTCTTCTTTTCCCCATTTTGGGTACATAATGTATTATAAATTCCAGTGCTGGATTTCTTTGAAGTCCATTATAAGGTTATGCTATTTCAGTGAAGACCCTCAGGCCTCTGTTGGGTCAGACCTGTTTTCAACAACCAATTTACCACTGCAGCTTTTTTTTTTTTTTTTTTTTTTTGAGTTGGAGTCTCACTCTGTCACCCAGACTGGAGTGCAGTGGCTGCTCCCGGCCACTGCAGCCTTGACCTGCTGGGTTCCGGCGGTCCTTCCGCCTCACCCTGCTGAGTAGCCGGAATTGCAGGCATGCGCTACCACGCCTGGCTACTTTTTGGATTTACTGTAGAGATGAGGTCTCACCAAGTTGCCCAGGCGGGTCTCGAACCCGCGGGCTCAGCAATCCACTCACCACAGCCTCCCAAAGGTGCAGGATTACAGGCTGAGCCACCGAGCCCGGCTCCATCTGCAGCTTTATATTCTGCTGTGATGCCCTAGACCCAATTCTGAAGTATCATACAAAACGCTAGGCTGCTTCCTACTCACCCACCCGCAATAATGCTGCTTCCTCAAATAAAAGCAGCTGGGCTTATACATCCACCCCCTCCTAACGCCCCTCTTTGCTATGTTCCTGCATTTATTTCACACTCCAATATCATTATTAAGCTCTTAATTCTTCCTCTCAACATTCTCATTTTACAGTTTTACAAACTAAGGCCCAAGTAAATTTGCAAAATTTATATAAAATATACTGTCAGTCTCTTTTGTAATTCATTGACAGAACACACCCATGTGATTCCAGCTTCTAGTTCTTTCTTTTTTTTGGTTTTGGTTTTTTTTTTTTTGAGTTGGAGTCTCACTCTGTCATCCAGGTCGAAGTGCAGTGGCATCCTCACGACCACCACAGCCTCAACCTGCTGGGCTCAGGCAATCCTTACACCTCAGCCTTCCAAGTAGCTGGAACTACAGGCATGCACCATCACATCTAATTTTTTTATTTATTGTTAGAGGTGAGTTCTCTCCAGGTACCCAAGCTGGTCTCAAACCGCTGGGTTCAGGCAATCCTCTTGCCCCATCCTCCCAAAGTGCTGGGATTACAGGCTTGAGTCACCATGCCCAGCCTAGTTCTGTTTTCTAATTTGCCATGCTCACAGGAGTTAAAAAGCCAACTGGAAAGCCAGGTAAATGCTCCAGTTTCTCCTTCCCAGTGTTTATCCATTTCAATTATGATTTCAAAGAACATATATATAAAAGGACTCAATTATCTTAACCGTTCAAAGCCTGAAGCTAATAAAAGCACTAATGCTTCAAGAAAGGCAGTGGCAGGCCACCACTCTTACTAATTATAGCACAATATTTGGCCACAAGCAAGACCCGGGGTTCTGTTTATATCCTACTCCTCAGATCAGGTTCAAGGATTTGAAGTTCAAGGGAAGGACAAGCAGAGTGCCACAGTCAGACTTCACTGCTGCAGACCATGCCACAAGACTAAACACAAGGCAGGTAAAAACACCTTTGCCCAACTCACTTTTATGAGTTAGTGTATATCAGATCTTTAAAAGGATTTTTCTATAAGGAAAAAAAAAATCATTCCATTCATTGCCTCTCCACTCGGTTCCCTCTTTCTCAAAAGTCCAAGAAGTAACTCTGTCCCCTCTCACAAAGGAGAGCACCACTAACCCCAATAAGGCATCATCCAACTTAATTACAAAGTGTTACAAAGTATTGTCATCATAAAGAAAGAGTTTTTTTGGCTGGGCATGGTAGCTCAAACCTGTAATTCCAGCAATTAGGAAGGTTAAATTGAGAGGACTGCTTGAGCCCTGGAGTTCCAGACCACAGCTTAGACAACATAACGAGACCTCATTTCTACAAAAAAATTTAAAAATTAGGCTGGGATTGGTGGCTTAAGCTTGTATCCCAGCAGCACTTTAGGAGGTCGAGGTGAGGGGATTGCCTGAGCCCAGGGGTTCGAGAACAGCCTGGGAAACTTGGTGAGACCTCATCTCTACAATAAATCAAAAAATTAGCCAGTCATGGTAACATGTGCCTGTAGTTCTGCCTACTTGGAAGGCTGAGACAGAAGGATGGCTGGAACCTAGCAGGTCAACACTGGAGTGACCATGAGCGTGCCATTGCACTTCAGCCTGGGCAATGGAGTGAGACTCCAACTGAAAAAAAAAAATTAGCTGGGCATGGTGGCGTGTACCTACAGTCCTAGCTACTCTGGAGGCTGAGAGAGAAGGATCACCTGAGCCCAGGAGGTCGAGGCTGTGGTGAGCCATGAGCATGCCATTGCACTGGGCAACCATTGAGACTTGGACTCAAAAAAAAAAAAAAAGGCCCTTTCCAGACACTTGATGATACTCCACTTATAAAATAAAACACAAGACTTTCTTTCTATAGTTTCTTTAAAATTTTGCCTGTGCATTCCCAGTCAAATAGTATGCATGAAATTACTAGATCTTGCAAAACCATTAATGTCTATCAGAAGGAAAAGGCCCTACCAGCAATGTTACCATCATGACACTGTGAGCCAATCATTTGGACTGAGACCTGACCCAAGCACACAGGTAAGGAGCAGAGAAGTACAAATCGCCAAAGGAAGATGAGAACTGCCCTGGAAGAGGGGATGACAGTTGCCAAATGTCCAGGAGTCACCTCTGAGCCTCTCCAACCCTGGTTGCGTGAAGTCTTAGGACACTTGTTCTGAAGCTCTCCTCTGAAGAAACCAGAGACGGGACTAAATAACAAGTTAGTGTATTCGGTACAGTAACGTACAAAGTATGAGTACCCGCACCTCAGAACTGGGTCACAAAATAATGACTTGCTCAGCATTGGATTCGAGACTGCAAAACCTTATATTTCTTGGATAAAAGCTATTTAGTGCTGCTTTTCAATTTCGAAATGATGAGGCCTATCATTATATACCTTTCTAAATCTCCATGGGTTCTTGCCACAACTGACCCCAATTTCCAGAGAAAAGAACCATCATTCTCCAAGTAATCCCAACACTGGAATCCTGACCTCCCAGCCAAAGACACCACGAAAATCACGACTATATTCATCGACTTCCAACTTAGACACAGAGAGCCTCGATGTTCCTCTTTTCTAAAGTAGGCTCTGAACTGGGACGACTGACCAAAAATATTCTATACAATAATGAAATCCAACAATGTATTTTCTAATTTTTGTAGGGAGAAAAAAAGATGCTTCATGCAAAGTCAGATTTATTCATTTCTGCTTCAAATCCCATTAATTAAGCAAAAGTCATTTGCTGAACTTTGAATTAACTTATTTTCCATTTATTTAGAACTTTTCTTCCAAAAATCTTAAAGTTAATTTATGAGCAGTAATAAAACAGGCTATCTTTTCGAAGTCCTTGTATTTATTCCAAAAGGGATTAAAATAATTTAAGATACACTTAATACAGAAAGTTAAAATAAATTTAACTTGTTTAATTTAAAGAGAAAACATAAGGAAAAGAAAAGGAAGCAAAAAAAAATGAAGGTATGAAAGTAAGATAAAAAGGAGAGTAGGCCTAGAATTCTAAATTTATTCCATTTCTACACATAGTATTTCTACATTTCATGCATTTCCATATATAGTAGTTCTCACTGTCGTCAATAAAAACTGAAACTTTAAGTGAAACGATGTATAATGAAACCAGTTTTACCATCAGCTCATTGATGTAAACAAGAATTAAGTTCCTACAGCATATTTCTGGTCACAAAACATTAGCAAAATTCTAAATAAAGCCCCCAAACACTTCCAATATCCAGCACTGAAATAAATGTAAGCTATACATACGTTTGAGAAAGATTAACTAAAACAAGGAACATTATTGACCAGCTTATTCCACAGGAATAAGTCATCCATCGCAGGGTACACCCACCCACCCTCTCTCAGAGGGGGGCCACTCAGACACGCCAAGGAAATTATCATGGGCATCTTTGGGATGTGGGTGAAAACCGGAGCACCCCAAGGAAACTCACACAGATGTGGAGATCAGTCAAACTCCACACAGACAGGGACCACAGCCAGGAATCAATTCTTTTTCTTAACAACATTTCAGCCAAATGACATTGAATGAAACAAGGTTATTCAACGACCTGCTGCCCTGTCAAAGACACAGAGTTTTCTTTAGACTTTCCCTAAAGTGAGATCATGAGAGAAATGCGACCACTGACAAGAATCTCAGTGTCCATAAGATAAAAAGAAAAGACTAGTAAAGGAGAAAGAAGCAAGATGACACCTAGTACTAAAAGTTTTTTCCTTCTATCTTGAATCAAACTGTGTACTGGGGCCGGGCATGGTGGTTCACGTCTGTAATCCCAGCACTTTGGAGGCTGAGGTGGAAGGACTGTTTGAGCCCGGAGTTTGAGACCAGCCTGGACAACATAGAGAGACCTTGTCTCCTCCAAAAAATCAAAAAATTAGACAAGTGTGTTGGCCCATGCCTATAGTCTCAGCTACTTGGGAGGCTGAGGCAGAAGGATTGCCAGAGCCCAGAAGGTCGAGGCTGTGGTGAGCCATGATCATGCCTTTGCTCTCCAGCCTGGGCAACAGAGTGAGACTCCAACTCAAAAGCAAAAACAAACAATCTAACGAAAAACAAATTGTGCTCTGCAAGCTTTGGTTGGAAGGCAGGAGGGTAGCAGGCAGGGATGAGATAAGGCGGGTGAGATTTCAGTTCCTCAACCTCCCTTCAAGAAGAGCAGTTCTGATTATTTTTACATAATTGGCCTCTCTGTAAAATGGTACTTGGAAAAATGGGGCTATGTGGCTTTTTTTTTTACAAATTGACAACTGTTGATAGAGACAGGTTCTCAAGATGAGCCATTGAGGCACAGGAGAACATATTTAATTTCTCTGTATAAATAAACAAGAATATATTTCAAAATATGTTAAATATATGACATTAAGTAGATAATAGACCTTTAGTATTTATCGTATATATTAAAATATTTAAAATAAATTGAATATATTAAAAATGCATTAAGTTCTCCTAATGTTTATTAAGTGAACCCTCACGGGTGCGATTCTTACACCACATGGTAGCAGAACAGGGTAGCATGCAGACAGAGAAGGGGAAGCTTCACCCTGGGGTGTGTTCCCACTCAGCTCCTCACTTTCAGCGTATTGTAAATGATGGCAGCGCACCTGGGCTTTGCTAAGTGGATTTACAAACAGGATCATATTGGTTTAACTGAACTCATTTACAAAATGGGCAAATGACTGAAAAAGATCCCAGTAAAAGCCAGGCGTGGTGGCTCTCACCTGTAATCCCAGCATTTTGGGAGGCCGAGGTGAGAGGACTGCCTGAGTCCATAGATTCGAGAGCAGCCTGGGCAACTTGGCAAGACCTCGTCTCTATAATAAGTCAAAAAATTAGTCAGGCATGGTGGCACATGCCTGTGATTTCAGCTACTTGGAAGATTGAGGTGGAAGGATTGCCTGAGCCCAGTGGGTCATGGCTGTGGTGGCCGTGAGCATGCTTCTGTACTCCAACCTGAATGACAGAATGAGACTTCAACTAAAGAAAAAAAAAAAAAAACCCTGTAAAGGAAACATGGATTCAGAATAGCACTAATAATGTAAGCACAAGCAAACAAAGTGGTCAGATGGTCACTTCTGTGGTTTCCCTTTAATCAGCCATACATTATGGGTAAAAACTGAAGATCTAATCACATCTGAAAAAAGGTGATAAAAATAAAAATCAAGCTGGGCTTGGTGACTCAGCCTGTAACCCCAGCACTTTGGGAGGCTGAGGTGAGTGGATTGCCTGAGCCTGTGGGTTCGAGACCCGCCTGGGCAACTTGGTGAGACCTCATCTATACAATAAATCAAAAATTAGCCAGGTATGGTAGCGCGTACCTTTAGTTCCACCTACTTGGAAGGTTGAGGCAGAAGGATCGCTGGAGCCCAGCAGGTCGAGGCTGCAGTGGCAGGAAGCGGCCACTGCACTCCAGTCTGGGTGACAGAGTGAGACTCCAACTCAAAAAAACAAAAAAACAAAAAAATCATACATACAAGGTTGAAATAATCAAGAAACCATTAAAAATATCCATTATTGCTGGGCTTGGTGGCTCAGCCTGTAATCCCGTGCCTTGGGAGGCTGAGGTGAGTGGATTGCCTGAGCCCGCGGGTTCGAGACCCGCCTGGGCAACTTGGTGAGACCTCATCTCTACAATAAATCAAAAAAAAAAAAAAATAGGTGGGTGTGGTAGCGCATGCCTGTAGTTCCAGCTACTTGGAAGGCTGAGGCGGAAGGATCACCAGAGCTCAGCAGGGTGAGGCTGTGGTGGCCGGGAGCGGCCACTGCACTCCAGTCTGGGCGACAGAGTGAAACTCCAACTCAAAAAAAAAAAATCCATTATTAATAATAAATTGAGTTCTAACCACATCTTGTGTATTAGAATCAGTTATTAAAGTCAAATATCTAGCCAGGCGTGGTGGCATACGTCTGTAGTTCCAGCTACTTGGAAGGCTGAGGCAGAAGGATCACTTAAGCCCAGCAGGTCGAGGCTGTGGTGGCTGTGAGTGTGCCACTGCGTTCTAGCCTGGGCAACAAGAGTGAGGACTCCAACTCAAAAAAAAAAAAAAAGAAAGAAAAAAACATCATACTAAAGCACCACAACCCAACTCAGTAAAAAAATAAAATACCAAAATAAACTCCTTAGGTTAAAACTTGTAATACTGCCTTCTTTAAAATGGTTTCAAATTGTTATAGATAAATTATAAAAACAATGAGGCAAAAGATAATAAGCTACTTGGAAACTAACCTTCAAATCCTTGTATCACAAATAATTAAGATAAGATTAAAAACAATGGACCATATTTAATCCCACTGCTCTCACTAAAAATATGATTATATTATACAATTAAAAGGGTTTATACAACTAAAGAAGATGAAGAGTTAATTTTAGCTTTATTTTATTCTATTAAAATGTATGCTTTTCGGTTTTTCTTTTGTTTGTTTTATAATAGAGATGAGGTTTTGATATGCTGCCCAGGCTGGTCTTGAACTCCTGGGCTCAAGCAATGTGCTTGCCTTGCCCTTCCAAAGTGCTGGAATTAGCTGGGATTACAAGTGTGAGCCACCACACCTAGCCAAAATGTATGTTTTTTTGTAAGTGCTTTGTATTATGCTTAATAAGACTATGTAGTCTATGGATATAAATTATAAATAAAAATTCACATATTGGGAACACAGGCTCATATATATGTGTTACCAGTGGAGTTGTACTAAAACAGAAGACATTATATGAATTGTATAATGCTGAAATGCGGCCGGGCTCGGTGGCTCAGCCTGTAATCCCGCGCTTTGGGAGGCCGAGGTGAGTGAATTGCCTGAGCCTGTGGGTTTGAGACCCGCCTGGGCAACTTGGCAAGACCTCATTTCTACAGTAAATCAAAAAAATTGGCCGGGCATGGTAGCGTGCACCTGTAGTTCCAGCTACTTGGAAGGCTGAGGCGGAAGGATCGCCGGAGCCCAGCAGGTCGAGGCTGCGGTGACCGGGAGCGGCCACTGCACTCCAGTCTGGGCGACTGAGTGAGACTCCAACTCAAAAAAACAAACAAACAAAAAAATAATAATAATGCTGAAATGCTTGTAAAATAGATGGAAAGGTCCCTTGGAAGGAGAGAATTCCAGTTGCAGTGGCAAGCACCTTATTTTGACTTCTTCCCCTGCCCTTTTAAATAAATTCCTCTCTCTTTATCCCCACCACAGAAAATGTACTTTTATGATATACACAGTCTAAGTAATTATTTGTTTTTAATAAATCATTAAAGCCTCTGTTATAAGGTATGGCAAACATTGCTTCTTCTACTCCAAGACGGTGCCAAGAGCAATATGAAGGGATGACATAATGTAATCTGTATAAATTATTTTCTTAATACGAATTACCTTAGCCTAATTCACATTAAATTTAACTGGTAACCTTTCATCTAAACCACCCTGCTTGATGAGAATCTCTGGTATGTCTTTACAGCTCTCTCTCTTGAATGAGGCTTCCAGAGACTAAATTTGTCACCTGCTCCCTGTTTTATTAACCCAAGCATGAACACAGTGAATATTTAGTCCCTTGAGCAAAGGCCTCATGAAGCCAATTCTCTGAGCTTCCATCAGGCAAGAGCCTTGATTGTGGGTTTTATTTGCCATCTTATTGGGATTGGGTGCTGATAATGAGCAAGAATTCAATGAAGTAAGTCAGAAGAAAGGAAGAGAGAAGAAAAAGAAATGAACAGATCTTGGAGTGAGTTCTTTGGGTACACAATGGCAAAGATCAAAGCTTGCTCCCTCTTCCTCTTCCCACATCTCCAAGGATCACACTGTTCTGGAAACTGTTCTTCTGGGTACTGGGAAGGTTCAGAGAGGAGGGAAAAGCTCTTGCCAAGTCATAGGTCAAAGCTCAGGAAGAGAAGCTGAGTTGAATGAAAGATGAAACTACACTCTAAGGACATCTGGGGCTTCCTTGTCTGATCTGGCCTAAGTTTCAGAAGATTTAGGAGGACAACCTTGTTTCAGACACTCAAGACATCCAGAGGTAAATGAAACCACAATCATGTTTTCAAACCTATGTAACAATTTCACACCTAAAATTACAATGTAGCATTTCAGATTTTTTTTTAATGCGATGATTACAAAATCATCATGGTAGAATTTAGAAACCTGTTCTCTTTCACTTGTCAAATCAGATGTGATGATAATAATCATCTTATATTTTCCTTCATTTTCACTTAACAGCAAAAGTGATACAACCATTTCACTAACTCAGGATATGATAAAAATCAAAGAGAATTCTAGATATCCAACCCTGTCTCCTCATAGAAGTCTCTCCAGTGAATTTAACAGGGATAGTTGACAAGTACAATATTTTTTTTATTAATATAAAATTGATTTAACATTTTAGATAAACATGAACATGTCAAGAGAAAAAAAGAAAGCCATGGAACATGAAAAATGATAAACAGCTATAGAGACACTTTCCAGTAGCTTTATTTAAAACGTTGAGAAACCTTCCTGTTCAGTTAGCACATTTTAAGCATTCTCACTGTACAGATCTAACCACTTACAACTACTGCTCTCAATGTCAAACCAACTCAGGACAAGAAGAAAAGTTGACACATTTAAGAGCCAGTAAAAGTATTTTACAGAAGCTGGGCTCTGTGACTCAGCCCGTAATCCCAGTACTTTGGGAGGCTGAGACGAGAGGATTGCCTGAGCCCGCGGGTTTGAGACCCACCCGGGCAACTTGGTGAGAACTCGTCTCTACTATAAATAAAAAAAAATTAGCTGGGCTTTGTAGCACATGCCTGTAGTTCCAGCTACTTGAAAGGCTGAGGTAGAAGGATCGCAGGAACCCAGTGGGTCAAGGCTGTGGTGGCTGGGAGTGTGCCACTGTCCTCCAGCCTGGGCCACAGAGTGAGACTCCAACTCAGAAAAAAAAAAAAAAAGAGGATTTTACAGGAATGATTATGAAAAAAAAAGTTAAAAAAACTCTGGTATAATGAAAAGAATTAAGATCATATCCAAGCTGGTGGCTAGAAGGATCATAACATTCAATTCAGGAACTGCACAAATTTAACACCAGGTTCACACTTTACAGTAAGACAGAGAGAAAGTGCACACATAAAGGGCTGTGGACTTCGTTTCTGGCACCTTGAAGAGAGAAAGAATGGATAAGCCTTCACCCTTGATTTTAAGCCAATTAAATGTCAAAAGCAAAATCTAACAAGAAAAGAATAGGTTGAGTTCATCAGTTTGGGGAAATGCATACAAAAACTACCGTGACTCACTACCTCATACCCATCAAATGGTTTCTATCCAAAGAACAGAAAATTACAAATGTTGGGGAGGATATGGGGAAATTGAAACCCTTGTGCACTGTGGGTAGGGATGTAACATGATGCAAATTGCTGTGATAAAAAGAGTATGGTGGTTCCTCAAAAAATAAAAAATAGAATTACCATGCGATTCATCAATTCTGTTTCTGGGTACACACTCCAAAGAATTGAAAACAGGGTTTTAAAGAGGCATTTGTACACCCATGCTCATAACAGCATTATTCACAACAGCTAAAACATGGAAGCAATCCAGGTATCTGTGGATAGAAGAGTGGATAAGCAAAATATGGTATGTTCATACAGTAAAATATTACTCCGTCTTTAAAAGAAAGGAAATTCTGAGACATGCTTCAGCATGAATGAAACTTGAGAACATTCAACTAAGTGAAATAAGCCAGTCACACACACACACACACACACACACACACACACACACTATATTCTCCTTATACGCAGTACTTAGAATGGCAAATTTATAAAGACAGAAAGAAGAATGTAAGTTGCTAGGAGTTTTGGAGCAGAATAATGGGGAGTTTAATGGGTATGGAGTTTCAGTTTTGCAAGATGAAAAGACTTATAGACACGGATGGTGATGGTGTTTGCACAACAGTATGCATGTATTTAATGCCATTGAAATTTACATTTAAAAGTGGTTCAGAGCTGGGCGTGGTGGCTCATGATTGTAATCCCAGCACTTTGGGAAACTGAGGCAAGAGGCCTGAGCCCAGGATTTCACAATGAGCAGGGGCAACATGGCGAGACCTCATCTCTACAATAAAACAAAAAAATTAGCTGGGCATGGTGGTGTGCGCCTGTGGTTCCAGCTACTGGAAAGGCTGAGGCAGAAGGATTGCCTGAGCCCGGCAGGTTGAAGTTGTGGTGGTCATGAGTATGCCACTGCACATCAGCCTGGACGACAAAGTGAGACTCCAACTAAAAAACAAAATGTGGTTCAGGGCTGGCATGGCGCTCGCAGCACTTTGGGAGGGTGTGTGGGAGGATCATTTGAAACCAAGAGTTTGACACCAGCCTGGGCAACATAGCCAAACTCTATCTCTGCAAAAAATAAAAAGTGGTTCAGGAGGAAAATTTTATGCTATATATATTTTACCACAATAAAAAATTTAGAAAACAGAGATGTATTAGAGATCATTGTTAATCCTTCACATCCTGTTTTACCACTTTTTCACTTTTATATTCCTTTATTTCACACAAAAAATAAATACTTTCCAAAACAGAGGGAAAAGATGGAGTTAACAACCACTCCCCTTCTTCTTCCCATCTGTGGATATCTCTCCCACAAAGTGATGATGACCAGACATGTATAAATCAGCATTCCCAATAATTACCACTTTGGATGAATTCTAGGTTACAGCCCCACATATAGAAGCGACTGCTGTATGTGCTTAGAAAACAGCAGCATCCTGCCCCTGTTGGCCTGCCCAGCACCCTGGAGAGCTGCAGAGGTGGGTTATATGACCAGACAATTGTGAAATTCAACCATACAGACACTCACAGTCAGAAGGCGAATGAAAGCCACACTAGAAGAGACTGACCTGGAGTCTTGGGCTTTGGTTCACAAGGTAGTTCAAGACAGATGCCCAGGAGCAAGAAGTAAACCAGGACTTCCTTCACAGGAGCAGAGCCTGGGGCCTGCAACACACTGGTCTTTCTGTCCTTTGTTTTCTATCACCCATCCTTCCCTCTTCCCTCCAATACAGAACAAGGATCAGCACACACAACAAATGCTTCATAAGCTCTCTATGGACACTCAATAAAAATCTTAGGCCAGGTACAGTAGCTCACATCTGTAACCCTAGCACTTTGGGAGGCTGAGGTAGGAGGATCACTAGAGCCCAGGAGTTCGACACCAGTCTGGGCAACATAGCGAGACCTTGTGTCTCTGAAAAAAAAATTAGCTGAACACTCACCTGTAGTCCCAGTTGCTCAGGAGGCTGAGGCAAAAGGATTGTCTGAGCCCAGAAGGTCAAAGCTGCAGTGAGGTATGACTGTGCCACTACAATCCAGTCTGGAGAGTAAGACTGACTTAAAAAAAAAAACCTTTTAAAAAACCACCAAACACCATATTTTTCCTCTAAAAAGAATTATAAATGTAACTGATTCATAGCAGTATTTGCCAAATTCCATTTTGTAGAAAAAATATTCTGGGAAGATGTTAATAACAATCCACATACAAGAAAAGGTATATATGATGTTTTAAATGTCAACAAGTTCCTTTGCTGGAGAAGTTCCCAGTGTCTTTGTTATGGGACTCTACACTGGGAATCTCCCAGAGGGGGATTAAGTGACGGTGGTGGTGACGGAAATGTTTACTGAGAACTTAAACTGAAGTCTGACCAGTATTATCTCATTTTTTTAACAGACATTATCTCACTCAATCCTCAAAACAGATCTATGCAGTAGGTACAATTACAATTACAGATGAGGAAACTCAGGCTTAGAGAGGTCATGATAACACAGTTAATAAGGAGCAGAGCAGAAACTTAACACAGATCTGACTCCAAAATATGTTTTTTCATTCACTCATTCATTTAGTGAGCTAGTAAATATTTACTACGCATGAAACTCCTAACTAATATGTAATGTATTCCAATAATAATACTGATAGTTAGAACTACTATTTTCCCTCCCACCAACTTTGCATCTTTAAAAATTTTATACCTACACGAGTTTAAAGAAAAACACAATGAATTTCACTTTGTGTAAAGCAAAGCAGGCTTCAAAAGAGGAGAAGAATGTAAGGGAAGTCATGGGGATCAGGAAAAAGTTCTGTAAACATTCATGAGACAGAACAAAATCACGGCCTTTGCAGCAACTTGGATGCAGCTGGACACCAAGTGAACAATCACAGAAGCAAGGAACTGAATGCTGCAGGTTCTCACTCAAAGCGGGCTTTGATCACTGGTCACACAAGCACAAGGGTGGGATCGGCTGGTCACTGCCAGGGGAGGCAGGGAGGGAGAATGGATGAGGATGTAGCAACACACTGGATATCTGGTGCACGATGATGGGGGAGAGGGCCAGCTAGAAGCCCAAACTTCACCTGCATGCAACTTACTTATGTAATAAATCGTCACTTGTACCCCACAACTCCAAAATAACATGAAATTAAAAAAAAAAATCATAAGACAATTCAGAGGGACAGTTCATTCTCAAGTAAAGACAATGCTAATTTCTTAAACTTTGACAAGTGAAGGCAGTTGCCAATGTTTGTATATTTAGCTAGTGCTTCATACAGTGTCTCTCCATGAATTTATTGTAATGACCATCACAATGTGCTAGAGTATCTTTATCTCTGCTGTGTCTCCAGTGCTAAAAACAGTGATACAATGAATGATAGCTGAGGATCTGAGGGTCAACTTAAAACAATCTGATTTACAAATGTACACATATATAGAAGTACATATTCTATAATTTCTTCTCCATAGCTTTAGGGAGGACAAATGGTTTTTAGTTACATGGTTGCATAGTACAGTGGCAAAGAAGTTTGGGCTTTAAGTGTACCCACCATCCCCACCTGTGCACACTGTACAGGATTGGTGATTTTTTGTCCCTCTACTCCTTCTCCCTTCCCCCTTCTGAGTCTCCAGTGTCCATTATGCCACTCTCTATGCCTTTGCAGATTCTTAGTCTAGCTCATGCATGTAAGTGAGAACGTGTGGTATTTGGTTTTCAGTTTCTGAGATGATGAGCTCTAACTCCATCCAAGTTGCCACAGAAGACACTCTTTCTTTCTTCTTTTTTTTATTTATTTGGAGTCTCACTCTGTTACCCAGGCTGGAGTGCAGTGGCAGGCTCAGGGCCACCGCAGCCTCGACCCACTGCGTTTAGGCAATCCTTCCACCTCAGCCTTCCAAGCAGCTGAAACTACAGGCAGGCGCCACCACGCCTGGCTAATTTTTTGATTTATTGTAGAGATGAGGTCTTGCCATGTTGCTCAGGCTGGTCTCGAACCCCTGAGCTCAGGCAATCCTCTCACCTTCACCTCCCAAAGTGCTGGGATTACAGGCATGAGCCACCATGCCTGGCACTATTTCTTTCTTTTTGATAGCTGAATAGTATTCCATAGTGTATATATACAACAATTTCATTATCCACTGATTGGTTGATGGACATTTAGGTTGATTTTACATCTATGCACTATGAATTCTGCTGCAATGAACATGCAGGTGCAGGTGTCTTCCTTATATAATGACCTCTGTTCCTTTGGGTAGATATCTAGCAGTGGGGTTGCCTGATCAAATGGTAGATTTACTTTTAGTTCTTTGAGAAATCTCCATACCAATTTCCACAAAGGTTATACTAATTTACACTCCCATATTCTATGGTTTGTGTTGTCTCCTTCCTGATAGTATAATACCTTTCACTGACTTTACATCATGTGAACACTCAGCTGTGGATGTGTGTCTACACACAGCTGCCCCACAAAAGATAGAGAAGTTATAAACAGAAAACTAAGTAAGGTAGAGTCCTCCCAGATTTCCCTAGTGTAAAATAAACCACACTAGGTGAAGACATCTCTAGTACCTTCTGTCTGACCAAAATATAAAAGACTATCTGAAGATGAAAGTCATGGCTCAAGGGATAGAAGCCCAGGGAATCAAGAATGTTGCAGGCTGGGCACAGTGGCTCAAGCCTATAATCCCAGCACTTTGGGGGGTCGAGGCAAGAGGATTGCCTGAGCTCAGAGGTTCGAGACCAGCCTGGGCAACTTGGTGAGACCTCATCTCGAGAATCAATCAAAAATAAGCAAAGCATGGTAGTGTGTGCCTGTAGTTCCAGCAACGTGGAAGGGTTGCCTGAGCCCAGCAGGATGAGACTGTGCTGGCCGTGAGCATGCCACTGTACTCCAGCCTGGGTGACAGAGTGAGATGCCAACTCAAAAATAAAAAATAAAAATGAAAGAATGTTGCACCTCCACTTGCTACACACCAGCCTATCATTCATAGCCCTCTACCATCCTTCCATCTTATATAATACAGATGCTCCTCCTTTTACGATGGGGGTTAAGTGCCGAGAAACCCATTGTAAGTTGAAGATATGGTAAGTCAAAACACATTTACTAGACCCAACCTATTGAACATTATAGCTTAGCCTAGCCTACCTTCAACTTTCTGAGAACACTTACGTGAGCCTACGTTTTGGCAAAACCATCTCACACAAAGCCTATTTTATAATAAAGTGTTGAGCATCTCAAGGAAGCGTCTCATACCACATATTGTGAGCCTGGAAAAAGATCAATATTCAAAATTCTAAGGATGATTTCTACTGAGTGATTTTGCATCATCATAAAGTAGGAATATTGTAAGTCAGGAACCATCTGCACAATCATAAAAATGAAGAGCATGTGCTGATGGGACTCCTAAGACGTTTTCATGTTTCATCTGCTGGTGTGTGTGTGTGTGTGTGTGTGTGTGTGTGTGTTTGTTTGGTATCTTTTTTTTTTTTTT
>NW_007250673.1:613391-670599 GCF_000164805.1 Carlito syrichta
CGACCTGCTGGGCTCTGGCGATCCTTCTGCCTCAGCCTTTCAAGTAGCTAGAACTACAGGAGCGTGCTACCATGCCCGGCTAGTGTTTGGTATCTTATTTGTACCCTCTGAAAGATGTAAAATGAATAGAGAACCTGCTCATGTTTGACTATTTCACCAGGATAGGACAGGGAGATGTAAAGTGTGAGCATATGTTGAGAAGGGGGATCATCAAAAACATCTGTCACAAGACATTGTAGGTACCCCAGATATTTTTCTATTTCTTTTTAAGAGGAAGGGGCTCTCTTTAACAGCTCTTCGTATTGTAAATCCTTCCTTCTCAGTTCTCTCTTGCAGCTACAGTGCAGCCTCGTGACACCAGATTCCATCAATCAGACAAGAGGTTTTTGTTCTTTTGAGTCCAGGTCTCATTCCATCACCTAGGCTGGAGTGCAGTGATATGATCACAGCTCACTGTAGCCTTGACCTCCTGGGCTCAGGAAATCCTTCCACCTCATTCTCCCAAGTAGCTGGGACTATAGATGCAGGCCCCCATGCCAGGCTAATTTATTATTTTTGTAGAGACGAAGTCTCGCTGTGTTGTCTAGGTTGGTCTTGAACTCCCAGACTCAAGCAATCCTCCTGCCTCAACCTCCCAAAGTGCTAGGATGACAGGTATGAGCCACCATGATCAGCCCAGATGAGAGTTTTGATTTGGAAATAAACTATACGAGGAAACAAGCTGGGACTAGGGCAGCCATTTTGTGCTGGCTGAGGTGTGGATTTCTGGAGCTGCGGCAACAGCTTGTAGATCGCAGCAGAGGCAATGTGGTTCTGGGGTTGGCGGCAGCCGCGACACTCTTGTCAGACTAATCCTGTGGGGGTGGTTCTAGGAACTGTTCATAGAAATCTAGCCTGGAGCATGTTTTTACATCCTTCCAAAGAGTCTATAAACCAGCTAATATTCCATAATAAATCCCACTTAAACCAGCTTGGGTGGATTCTATTGTCTGCATCAAAGAACCCTGGCAGACACAGGACTCTCTGGAAAGGAAAGGTTTTGAAACTGCTCAAGTTCCCAGCCAGTGGAGCAACAATTTTTCATAAGACAGTTTCATACTGCTTAACTTTCATCCATCTGCATAAGAGTATGCAGGAACACTAAGTCAGTCTCTGATTTAGGGTTCCTTCTTTGTTTTTTGAGTAGGAGTCTCACTTTGTTACCCAGGTTAGAGTGCAGTGGCACACTCACAACCACCGCAGCCTGGACCTGCTGGGCTTGGGCAATCCTTCTGCTTCAGCCTTCCAAGTAGCTGGAACTACAGGAACCACAGGTGTGAGCCACCATGCCTGGATAATTTTTTGATTTATTGTAGAGCTGAGGTCTCACCAAGTTACCCAGGCTGGTCTTGAATCCAGGCTGGGTTCAGTCAATCCTCTTGTCTTGGCTTCCCAAAGTGCAGGGATTACAGGCATGAGTCACCGTGTCTAGATGATTTAGGGTTATTTCAATCCAAAAAAGCAATACAGATTTCTCTCTTGGTCCCAATAGCAAGTGAGAAACAGGGGCTTTGTCTTGTTAGAATAGATCCTAACCATAAAGGGAGGATTTTGCCAACCATAAAGCAGTAGCCATTATGGGCTGAATTGTGCCCTCTCAAAATTTGTATGTCGAAATCCTAAACTCAGTACCTCAGAATGTGACTATATTTGGAGATTGGCCCTTTACACAGGGGATTAAGTTAAAATGAGGCCATTAGGGTAGGCCCTAATCCAATCTGACTGGTGACCCCATGAGAGGAGAAAATGTAGACACACAAGCAGACACCAGGGGCACATGTGCACAGAGAGAGGACCACGTGAGGACATGGAAGGAAGGCAGTCATCTGCAAGCCAATCAGAGAGGCCTCAGGAAAAAGCAAACCTGCTGACACCTTGATCTTGGACTCCAAGCCTCCAGAAGTGTGGGAAAATTAATTTCTGTTGTTTAAGCACCCCAGTTTGTGGTATTTTACTATGACTGCCCACACAGACTAATTCAGCAGCACAGAGGACATTCACCGGACATGCAGTCAACAAAGCGGGTTCTGGCCTTCATTCTGTAAGTTACCAGCAGGGCTTTTTGGGTGACCAAGTGAACGATGTTGAACCTATATGGGTACTCCTTCCTCTTTAGCCACATTGCAGACACCTTGCTACCTCAGTTCCTGACACCTGCCAAGCTTTTTCTCACACCTGGGTATCTTTGTGTGCCATTCCTCTACCTGAAGCCTCGCTTCCACTCTGGTTGGTCAGCTCTTTCTCAGTCTACAAGTCCTGAGGCTTTGCATTTATCTCTGAGAGACTCTCCCAGACTATTGTATCTGAAGTTACTCTCCCTCAGTGCTCTTCCTTCAAAGCTTCAAACCAATTCTCACAATTTTAACTATTATTTTTGTTTACTTGGTGTTTTGCTAACTTACCTAACAAAACATAAACTCCACGAGGAAAGATAATACATTTACCTTGGACATCAATCACTGTATTCCTAAAGCCTAGCAGAGTGCCCGGCTTCCAATGTATTCTCAACAAATAATTGATGAATAAATCAGTGATCTGGCTCTCAAATTCTAACCCAATGAATGGTACTCAGCTGACTGTAGAAATTCCCTAGGAAATTTATTTATTTAATTAAAAAAAATAAAGTCAAGGTCTTGTATATTGCCCAGGCTGGTCTCAAACTCCTGGGCTCAAGTGCTGGCTCCCAAAGTGCTGGGATTACAGATGTGAGCCAATGCACCCAGCTGGGTGTTTATTATTCCCAGACACCAGCCCTAAGATTCCGACTCAAGTAGCCTAGGATGGGAGCAGTTGAACAAGTGCCCCAGATATTTTCATGCAGAGCCAGAGACTAGATGACTTCTAGGTTTCATGCCAATATCAGTCCACCTCCATGATACTTTAGTGTCGTGATAGTTTCCTTTTACTCAAGTTATCAAACAAGCTACTCAAAAATAAAACAAACACTGCAGATGGAGTTATTAAAGGAGAGTCAGTGGCATCAATCACCACATAAGATAATGTTAGGTATCCAAAATGGAGCTTCTGTCCAAGGATGAAAAAAGTGAGGGAGAGCCATGGCGGGACCATGTAGAACAACATCAAGTGTCCAGAATGAAGCTTCTGTCCCAGGAAGCAACAAACATACACAATGACTCTCACAACTGAGACTGAAAGCAAAATGTTAACCAAAATTGTAACTCTATTAGGATGGTTAATTGTATGTGTCAACTTGACTGGATTAAGGGAGCCAACTGCTACTGGAGAATTGTCCAAAGATGGCTGGATTGCTATGTTCACAATCTAGTATTAGGAGTACGACTTTGGTCCAGGAAAAGTCCCTGTGGGTCAGTTTCTTCAACTGTCAAATGGTAAGAGTGACTGCATCCCTTGTTGGTTCCTTGAAAAGAGAAAGCCGGCCGGGCACGGTGGCTCAGGAAGGCTGAAAAGAAGGATCATTTGTGCCCCCAGCAGGTTGAGGCTGCAGTGGCTGTGATCATGCTACTGCACTCCAGCCTGGGTGACAGAGTGAAACTCCAACTCAAAAAAATCAAAATCAAAGATAAAGCCATGTTAGAGTACCTGGTAATGACCTTGACAGTTACACTTCCTCAGGGTTTTTGGGTCAGTAGAGAGGTAGCACAGCACCAGGATGAACAGCACATTGTCAGAGAGCTGACAAAGCATTATTTCTGAGTGTGTTTGTGAGGGAGTTTCAGGAATATATTAACATTTGAATCAGTGGGTTAAGTAAGGAAGATCCGACCTCACTCCATGTGGACAGACGCCATTTTAACTAACTGAGGGCCTGTGTAGAACAAAAAGGCAGGAGAGGCTAGGCATGGTGAATCAGGTCTATAATCCCAGCACTTTAGAAGGTTAAGGTGGGAGGATTGCTTGAGCCCAGGAGTTTGAAACCAGCCCGGGCGGGCAACATAGCAACACTGCATCTCTACAAAAATAAAAAAAATTATCCGGGCATGGTGGCAGGTGCCTGTAGTCCCAGGTACTTGGAAGGCTGAGGCAGAAGGATTGCCTAAGCCCAGGAAGTCAAACCTGCAATGAGCCACAATTTGTGCCCAGGAAAAAAAAAGAGGGCTGGGCATGGTGGCTCATGCCTATATGCCAGCACTTTGGGAGACTGAGGCAAGAGGACTGCCTGAGCCCAGGAGTTCACAACCAGCCTAGGCAACTTGGCAAGACCTTGTCTCTACAATAAATTTAAGAAATTAGCTGGGTGTGGTGGTGCACGCCTGTAGTCCCAGCTACTTGGAAGACTGAGGTAGAAGGCTTGCCTGAGCCCAAAGGGTTGAGGCTGCAGTAGCCAGGAGCATGGCACCACATTCCAGCCTGGGCAACAGAGTAAGACTGTGACTCAAAAAAATGCAAGGGAAAGGCAATTTTGCTCTTTTTCTCTCTCTTTTGGAGCTGGGACACCCTTTTTCTCCTGCCCTTGGACATCAGAATTCCAGACCTTTGGGCTCCAGGACTCATACCAGCAACCTTCGGATTCTCGGGCTTTTAGCCTCATGACAGAGTTATGCCATTGGCTTCTTTGGTTCTGAGCTTTTGGACTTGGACTGAAACACACTACCAGCTTCCCTGAGTGGTGTGATGACTTCCAAGTTTCAGCTTGAAGATGACTGACCGTGGGACATCTCACCCCCATAACTACATAAGTCAAAGTCGATTCCCCTAATAAATCCCCTCTTGTGTATATAGATCTAGACCTATTATAGACCTAGATCCATAAATATAAGTCCATCCTATTAGTTCTGTCTGTCTGAAAAACCCTGACACATTAATATCCTGGTTTTCTGCAGGTGGCAAGTTCACAGATGATTTCATATCCTTTATTTTTATCTCATTTTAAATGGTCTTATAGCCAGGCGCAGTGGCTCACACCTATAATCCCAGCACTCTGGGAGGCAGAAGTGAGAGGATTGCCTGAGCCCACAGAATTGAGAGCAGCCTAGGCAACATGGCGAGACTTCATCTCTACAATAAATCAAAAAAATAAGCCAGATGTGGTGGCGCACATCTGTGATTCCAGCTGCTTGGAAGGCTAAAGCAGAAGGATCACCTAAGCCCAGCAGGTCGAAAGCTGTGGTAGCCGTGAGCATGCCATTACATTTCAGCCTAGGTGACAAAGTGAGACTCTAACATAAATAAATAAATAATTAGAATGGTCTTATATTTATAATCAGAAAAATAATCACCTTTAGTTAGAAATAAAAAAAGAAGATGGTGCCTACTCTTAGATTCGAACTGGATACTGCCGTGATATCAGACAAACAAACCCATCAGCATCCTCATGTTGAGGAGCTCATCAGATAGGCCACCACGGTGGTACTTCTTCCTGAATGGCTGGCCAGAGCAATTAAAGGCATCCTGAGATAGGAAAGAGAGAGGAGGATGGCTGAGTCCTCCAGGGAGCTGTTCCCTGAGGAGGCATGACTGCAGCTAAGTTTTGAAGGGGTAGAAAATATCCTAAGAGAGAAAATAAAATCTTTGACATTCTCACTGAGTGATAGCCAGAGGGCTAAAAGGGAAGAAAAGAATAGTGTCATTGTCATTGTAAAGTACCAGGATCGCTGCCTGCTTCGAAGCCACATTACTTGTCAAGAACGGGCAGGGACACGTTTCCTGCCAGCTCTTCTAGAACGGATAGCTTTGATTGGCTTCCAGTACCTGTGGGAAACAGGAAAACGCCTCAGTACAGGAGAGGTGTACAAAACATGCCTTCAAAGGCTACCACTTGAAATCCCCAGGGATCTCTTCAATGCTTCCCACATTACCACCATGGAAAACTACAGCAGACACCTATCAGCATGAACTCTGGCCACTTGCTGCCACTGGCAGTTTAATTATTAGCATTTTTGGTGAAAAATATCGAATGACTTAGACTGCAGCGCAACTACATCCAATCTCAGCCCATTAATCACTGTACTTAGAGCGTTCATCACAAAGCAGGTATGTAATTATATACATAGCCAAGAAAATGTCCCACACAATCAGGAAAAAGAAAAATGAATTGAAGAAAACCATAATAAGTTTCAGATCTCCTTGTCCCTACAAAATATGTTGTTCATGTTTACTTCCTACTGGGAAGTTCTGCAAAGAAGACTGGACAGTTGTGATCACAACCTAGCACAGTAGGAGTACGACTTTGGTCCAGGAAATATCCCCATGGGTCAGTTTCTTCAACTGTCAAATGGTAAGAGTACCTGCATCCCTTGATGGTTCCTTGAAAAGATAAAGCCATGAGTATCTTGTAATGACCTTGACAATTATATTTCCCTGGTTTCGGGGGTCAGTAGGGAGGTAGCATAGCACCGTGAGGAAGGACATATAGGCTTTGGGTATGAATACCAGGTCCATTCACTCTAGGTATGTAAATGTGGGCAAATTATTTAATCTCCCTAGGCCTCAGTTTCCTTGGCTATAAGATAGAGATAATCATATCTATCTCATAAGTTTACTGTGAAAATAAAACAAAAGAATACAGAGAGTGGCCAGACGCGGTGATTCACACCTATAATCCCAGCACTTTGGGAGGCTGAGGTGAGAGGATTACCTGAGACCATGGGTTCGAGACCAGCCTGGGCAACTTGGTGAGACCTCATCTCTACAATAAATCAAAAAATGAGCCAGGCGTGGCAGTGCGTGCCTGTAGTTCCAGCTACTTGGAAGACTGAGGCAGAAGGATCACCAGAGCCCAGCAGGTCAAGGCCGCAGTGGCCGTGAGCATGCCACTGAACTCCAGCCTGGGCAACAGAGTGAGAAACTCCAAATCAAAAAAAAAAAAAAAAAAAAAAAGAATACAGAGAGTACTTAGCATAGTTCCTTACACTGTGAATGCATATAAATTATTATTATAACTATTACTTCTGCATTAAGCAATGAGCAAATGTAAGAAAACCTAAAAACAATATATCTTCTCTGATCTTCCCATTGGCTAGGGGAAACTCACCTGTCTAGAAACAGAAATGGTGTCTCATTCATTCCTGGATCCCTGAGTGCCTGTCACAAGGCCCCACACTTAGGGAATGCTCTCACTCATTGAAATGGTCCCAGCCAGGCCTGGTGGCTCATGGCTGTAATCTCAACACTTTGGGAGGCAGAGGTGAGAGGATTGCCCGAGTCCAGGGGTTCAAGACTAGCCTGGGCAAACTGGCAAGACCTCATCTCTATAATAAATCAAAAAAATTGCCAGGCACTGTGGCTCAAGCCTGTAATCCCAGCACTTTGGGAGGCAGAGGCGAAATAATTACCTGAGCTCAGGAGTTTGAGACCAGCCTAAGCAACATGGAGAGACCTTGTCTCTACAATAAATCAAAAAATTAGTCAGGTGTGGTGGAGCATGGCTATGGTTCCAGCTACTCAGAAGGCTGAGGTGGAAGGATCGCCTGAGCCCAGCAGGTCAAGGCTGCAGTAGCTGTGAGTGTGCCACTGCACTCCAGCCTGAGTGGCAGAGTGAGATTCTTACTCAAACCCCCCGCCCCAAAAACAAAACCTTAGCTGGGCATGGTGGCACATGCCTCTGGTTGCAGTTACTTAGGAAGCTGAGGTGGAAGGACCTGAGCCCAGCAGGTCAAAGCTGCAGTGGCCATGATTGTGCCACTGCATTTCAGCCTGGGCGACAGAATAAGACTTCTACTCAAAAAGAAAAAGAAACAAAAAAGAAAGAAAGAATGGTTCCAAGATCCTTCTTAAGGATTCAGGGAACCCTCGGGTACAGGTAGAATCTTTGTCCCCTTTGATTGTCCTCAAGTAATTCACCAAGGAATCGCTTTTTAAATGAGTTAACATGACAGTATCCAGTAAAAGCATATAAATACAACAAAAAAGAGAAATATTAATGAATGATATCATTGGGAAGACTTCCCAACTTCTATCTCTAATTCTTCACTCCTCCACAAAATGTGCCTCTCTCAGAGCAGTAAATGTGCCTGACATTTAAAACGCACCTTTGAATATCTTGAATAATAGACTGGCTACTCTGTGTGCCTGAAAGATGATCTGTTGCGTGACATTAGTACTGCCAAAGAATACACCAAGCAAACTTTGGTAATCAGGTAGATACAGCTCAGAACTTTTCTTCTCAGAAGAATGAGTTAGCATTGGCTTTCCTGAAGAAGTTGATCCACTAAAGGATTTATACCAGTCAAGGGTGAGAATCACAATTTATAAGAAGTTCATCTTGGCCAGGCATGGTGGCTCACACCTATAATCCCAGCGCTTTGGAAGGCTGAGGCCCGGGGATCGCTTGAGTCCAGGAGCTCGAGACCAGCCTGGGCAACAGTGAAACCTCATCTCTACCAAAAAAAAAAAAACAATCAGAAAATTAGCTGGGTGTGATGGAACGTGCTTGTTAGTTCCAGCTACTCAGGAGGCTAGGGTGGAAAAATCACCTGAGCCCAGGAGGTTGAGGCTGCAGTGAGTTGTGATCTTGATACTGCACTCCAGCCTGGGTGGCAGAGTGAGACCCCAATTAAAAAAAAAAAAAGTTTATTTTAATGACAGTGTGAAGATGAATGAGATAAGGAGAAAGGACAAGATTAGCTAGGAAGCAGCTATAGTAGCAGGCAGGAAATGTATAAATACATTTATAACATCATACCTTTGCCCATCTCATTCAAGCAGTCACTCAACCATCTGTCAGTGAAATAACACAATTCTTGCTTTTAAGGGGCTCTCAGCCTAAATGATGTAAGCTACAAGGTGTCATTGTGAAAAAGTAGAGTTCTACAGTGAGAACAACTAATTTGAATTCCAATTCTCTCTTTTGTTGGAAGACTTAGGGAAAATTGGCTTAACTTCTCTAATTCTCAGTTTCCTTATCTGTAAGATAGAAAACATAGTGACTAACTTTCTCATAGGGTTGTTGTGTGGAATAAATGAGATAATGCACAGACATTACAAAGTGTCTTACAGAAAAGAGTTTTCTTTTAAAAACGTGGCTTTTGCCAGACGCAGTGGCTCAAGCCTGTAATCCCAGCACTTTGGGAGGCCAAGAATTGCCTAAGCTCAGGGTTTTGAGACCAGCCTGGGCAACTTGGTGAGAACTCATCTCTACAATAAATCAAAAAATTAGCTGGGTGTGGTGGCTTGTACCAATAGTTTCAGCTACTTGGAAGACTGAGGCAGAAGGATTGAAGGATTACCTGAGACCAGCAGGTCGAGGCTGCGTTGGTCTTGAGCGTGCCACTGCACTCCAGCCTGGGTGACAGAGTGAGACCCCAATGCAAAAAAAAAGTAGCTTTCAGTGCTGTTGTTTTCATAATTAGTGGTAGTGGAGGTTGTACCATGACAGAAGCATGTGGGAGCTGATACCAGAGCACAGATTAAGAGCGTCCTGTTCAGCCTGTGTGCAGTGACTCAAGCCTGCAATTCCAGAACTTTGGGAGGCTGAGGCAGGAGGACTGTGTGAGCCCAGGAGTTCAAGACCAGACTAGGCAACACAGCAAGAACCCGTCTCTACAAAAAATAAAAAAAACTAGCTGGGCATGGTGGCATGCCTGTAGTCCCAGTTACTAGGGAAGCTGAGGTGGAAGGACTGCTTGAGCCCAGGAGATGAAGGCTGCAGTGAGCCGTGATAGTGGCACTGCACGCCAGCCTGGATGACAGAGTGAGATTCCAACTCCAATCAATCAATCAATAACTAAATAAATAATTTAAAAAGAGTGCCCAGTTCAGTGGTAGAAAAGAGAAAAATGCCTCTCTGTTGAAATTAAGAAAGTAACATCTTCTACATTAAGAAAGAAAACAGAAAATCCCTCCCAAAAAGGAAGATGACTATCTAGAAACTGTCAAATGGACAAGTAAGAGGGAACAGCAGAGAATGGAAACAAAAGCTGGGTAGGCAGGTCAGTCATGGGCAGATGGCTCCATGGTACATAAACTGAGAAAGGGTGGAACATAAGGGTGGGAAGGAAAGCTGGGCGTTTAAAGACAGGAGTTTGACCTTAGCTATAGTTGATGGTGATCCACTGAAGGATTTGAAGCAGTCAAGGATAGAATCACAATTCAGTAACTTCATTTTAGTGGGAGTGTGAAGACAGATTAGATGAGGTGAAAGGACAACAAGATTAAATAGGAATCTGGGGAATGGGCCACTTGAGACCTAATCCTCACCACTACACAATATGTCCATGTAACGAATATGGTGTGGACCCCCTGAATCTAAAATAAAAAAATAAAATGAAATGCAAATACAAACACACACACACACATACACACACACACACACACACACACATACACACACACACACAATTAGATAATAAGCAGCAAGATTAGCAGGCAGAAAATGTTCAAGCCAAATCAGAGTAATGATAAGAAGGTTTAAGAGAAGAAGACTAATTAAACAAAGATCTTTAGGAAGTGGGCTTGGAAGGAGATAGAAAACCATTAGATACCCAGGTGAGAGAAAAAAGGAAGAGACAGGATGACTTCACCATTTCAGGCTTAAGTAAGCACAGGAATGATGATGTCATTCTCTGAGAGTAACCATAGGAAGTGATGCCCTTCTGGAGGGGAAGATAAGGAGCTGAGCTTCAGCTATACTGAATTTTTGAGACTGTGGAGTAACAAGGTGGCCGTATTCAAGGAGGGGTTAAACATACGGGTTCCTAAAGCCCAGAAAAATGGTCTACCTGGTGACAGAGATTTGAAAACCATACTTGAAGCCGTGGGTTGTGTTAGCAGAAGAGTTTTATTTAAATGAGCTAAACATAAATCCAGGCATGAGACATGCCTCATATTAGAAAGTGAACATGAAAAGAAATCTCCTGGCCAGGCATGGTGGCTCAACCCTGTAATCCCAGCACTTTGGGAGGCCAAGGTGAGAGGATTGCCTGAGCTCACGGCTTTAAGACCAGCCTGGGCAACTTGTCAAGACCTCATTCTCTACATCATTCTCTACAATAAATAAAAAATATTAGCCAGGCGTGGTGGCACGTGCCTGTAGTTCCAGTTACTTGGGAGGCGGAGGCGGAAGGATCGCCTAAGCCCAGTAGGTTGAGGTTGTGGTGACTGTGAGTGTCCCACTGCATTCCAGCCTGGATGACAGAGTGAGACTCCGATTCAAAAAAATAAAAAAAGAGAAAGGGTGGGGGGAGGGTGAGACGGAGGGAGAGAGGGAGAGAGAAGGAGAGAGGGAGAGAGGGAGAGAGAGAGAGAAAGAGAGAAAGAAAGAGAGAAAGAGAGAGAAAGAAAGAAAGAAAGAAAGAAAGAAAGAAAGAAAGAAAGAAAGAAAGAAAGAAAGAAAGAAAGAAAGAAAGAAAGAGAAAGAGAGAAGAAATCTCCTAAACCTAGGGGTAACAGGAAGGTCATGGGCAGTCAGCCCCACCTTCCCTCCTCCTAGTATCTCCTGGAACTTTATGAGTTTGCTCAGGTGACAATATAAGAATTGCTGGTGTCATGTAGATGGCAAAGTTGATGTGGCATGAGGTAAGCAGCAACTGTTACCTACGAAGAGTCCAAAGAGGCATTGGCCATCCAGCTGCAACCTCT
This sequence comes from Carlito syrichta, assembly GCF_000164805.1. Taxonomy (NCBI): domain Eukaryota; kingdom Metazoa; phylum Chordata; class Mammalia; order Primates; family Tarsiidae; genus Carlito; species Carlito syrichta. The sequence goes on from NW_007250673.1 coordinate 624,927, forward strand.
TACAACCTTTAAAAGCAAAAAAAAAAAAAAAAAAAAGCCTGCAGGCAAATGCTTAAAGCAAAGCAGTTGGCCGGAGATGTTCACTGTATAGAATTTTTTGCAGGATGAGCAACTGTGCTTTAGTTTACATGACAGAAGTATAAAACAATTTGTTCTACATCTTTTTGGTTTTAAAACAATAGCATCAGGCGAGGGCAGTGACTTACACCTGTAATCCCAGAACTTTGGGAGGCCAAGGTAGGAGGATTGCTTAAGCACAGGAATTCGAGACCTGCCTAGGCAACATAGTAAGACTTCATGGCCACAAAAAGAAAATAAGCAAGTAAACAGCCTAGGGTAGTGGTGAATTGCTTATAGTCTCAGCTGCTCTGGAGACTGAGGTGGAAGGATCACTTGAGCCCCAGGGGTAGAGGCTGCCAGCAGTGAGCCATGATTGTGCCACTACATTCCAGTCCTGGGAAAGAGAATGAAACTCTGACTCAAGAAAATAATAATAATAAAATAAAGTAATAGCATTGATTATAATATGATTTTGCCTTTACCACAGTCCACAAAGGAACATTCCTCCTAAGATATCTGGTACTTTTGTTGATATCTGATGCTGGTAATGAATGTGACAACTGTTACACTGCTTTTTCCTACTATTCTTAACGATTATTGCTTAATTTCTCCATCATGTTTCTCTTTCTCCTTACCTGTTATTTTAAGCACTTTCAGGTCAGGAACTTTTTCCTGTACCTTCCACAGCACCTGGCAGAGTGTACTAAATATGTTAGAAGATTCAATTAATATTGACTGGAGAGAAGCGAAAGGAATCCCTCAGCATCGTTGTTAAGGTTAGTAGTTGTAAATCTTTGTCACCTTAATGCAGAAACATAAAAAAATAAAGTTAAAAAGTTCCATTATTTCTCTAACTGGAATTATTCTGCTTTTTTTTCTTTCTCCTTAGTTGGAGTCTCACTCTGCTGCCCAGGTTGGAGTGCAGTGGCATAATCATGGCTACCACAGCCTTAACCTGCTGGGTTCAGCCTTCCAAATAGCTGGAACTATGCACCACCATGCCTGGCTAATTTTTTAATTTATTGTAGAGATGAAGTCTCACCAAGTTGCCCAGGTTGTTCTTGAACCCCATAATCCCAAATTGCTGGGATTATGGGCAAGAACCACTGCGCCTGGCAGGAATGATTCTTTTTCATTCAGAATGTCATACAAATTGTAAAAGTATTACATACTCAGAGCAGTCTTCAATCTTCTCAAAGGAATGCAAGTATAATCCTCGTAAATATTTTCTAAACTTTCAATTTCTTTTTACTCTGATTTAGTAGTCAAATTCTTATCTTCTTACTTGTAAGTCCTTGTTTTACCAGAGGAAAACTGAAAGTACAGTAGCTTTAGAAAAATGTACCAAGAGCAATATGTAATACTGACAGAAACAAAGCTATTAGGAGTTATCATCTGAACCTTGTCAACATAAGCCTAGAGACTTATCTCATATTTCTAGTTGAAAAGATTAGACCCATGAAACCTCAGATTCCTTCCCTAAGTATATACAATTTTAGTGGATTTTCTTGACTGCTGTAGATTGAAGTAAAATACATACCCCTTCACCTTGCTGAAGTTGTTTTATTGCAAGCCAATGTGAAAATTAATTTCTGAGTCACAACCTGCTCAAACACCATAGCTACTGGGAATTCAAAACATCTGTTTTCTTTCTCTGAGGCTCTTACAAAAGAGCTTCCATATCATTTTCCCAAGCTCTAATAAGCCATATTTCCATGTACTCAGTAACTAAAAAGAGCTCACAGACTTGTTATCACCTCGTTAGAAATTTACATGTATAAAAAATTCCAGCCGGGTGTGGTGGTTCACACCTGTAACACCAGCACTTTGGGATGCAGAAGCGAGAGGATTACCTGAGCTCAGGGGTTCGAGACCAGCCTGAGCACCTTGGCAAGACCTCATCTCTACAATAAATAAATCAGCCGAGCATGGTGGCATATGCCTGTGGCTCCTGCTACTTGGAAGGCTGAGGCAGAAGCACCTCCTGAGCCCAGCAGGTCGAGGCTGTGGTAGCCATGAGTGTGCCACTGCACTCTGGCCTGGGCAACAGAATGAGACTTCAACTCAAAAAAAAAAAAAAAAAAATTCCATCCATAACCAGAGTATCAGCTTACAAAATAACAAGACCATAGTAAGTTAGTTAACAATTGATTTTTAACTCATAGAATTGTTACTAAAGAACTATACAAAACATTATGCCAGGCCCTTGTGATCTATAATCACTTATCTGATAGCCTTAGGGTCAGATGTGTTGTGTAATTCAGAATTTCTCCAGATTTTAAGGATGTAGATAAAAGGGAACTATTATGCACTGTTGGTGGGAATATAAATTAGCACAGCCGCGATGGAAAACAGTACGAGGCTTCTCAAAAAACGAAAAATAGGACTGCCATCCAATCCAGCAATTCCACTACTAAGTATTTATCCAAAGGAAAGGAAATCAGTATAGCAAATAGATACTTGCATCCCCATGTTTTCTGCAGCATTATTCATAATAACAAGGATATGAAATCAACCTAAGCATCTGTCAACAGATGGATGGAAAAAGAAAATGTGGTACTTATACAAAACAGAACATTATTCGGCCATAAAAAAGAATGAAATCCTGTCATTCATGGCAACATGGATAAGCCTGGAGGACATTATGTCAAGCAAAATATGTCAGGTACAGGAAGATAAATACCACATGTTCTCACTCATATGTGGGAGCTGAGTTAAATTTAAAAAAATTTTTTTACATTAAAGATGTGGGGTACAATTCAGGGTTAGGTATACAAATGTTCATTATGGAGGTACCCTTGTTGATAAGATGTGCCCCCTCCTAAAAAACTTTTTTGAACTCATGTAAGTAGAATTATAGGTATTAGAAGCTGGGAAGGGAGCTGGGTGTGGTGGCTTATGCCAGTAATTCCAGCAGTTTGGGAGGCCAAAGCAAGAGGATTGCCTGAGTCCAGGGATTTGACCAGCCTGGGCAACTTGGCAAGACCTGGTCTCTACAATAAATCAAAAAATTAATTGGGTGTGGTGGTGTGTACCTGTGGTTCCAGCTACTTGGAAGGCTGAGGCAGAAGGATCATCTGAGTCGAGCAGGTTGAGGCTATGGTGGCTGTGAGCATGCCACTGCACTCCAGCCTGGGCAACAGAGTGAGACTTGGACTAAAAAAAAAGAAGGTGGGAATGACAGTGGGATGGGGAGGTTTGAGAGAGGTTGGCTAACTGCTAGATAGGAGGAATGAGTTCTGGTGTTTAGAGCACTGCAGAGTGAACATGGTTAACTATAATATATTACATAGTTTCAAAAACCTGAAGAGAGGATTTTGAATGCTCACAACACAAAGAAATTATAAATATTTGAAGTGATAGATATGCTAATTACCCTGATTTGATCATTATACATTGTATATACATATCAAAAATCACACTATATCCATATACATGTCCAATTATTATGTTTCAACTGAAAACAAAAAGAAAAAAACAGATGGTATCTAAAATGAATTTTAGCAAGCCTTTTCATCACTATGTAAGATAAACCTTGGGGGCTATTTTCACAAAAATGACTTACACAGAAAAAAAAAAATCCCAGGTTTTAAAAAGTCATCTAGGTTAAATACCATGTATTGCCAGCTCTCCGGGCAGATGTGGGTCAATATCCAGTCAGGGATTATATTTTTGCAGAAACATATATGACGATTTCATCCACAGGTTACACTGGGTTTTACATCAAATGAGTCATAAGAAGATCTGGGCTTTAGATATTTCAGTGGGGCAAATAAATAAGACATTACTTTTATATTAAGGAGCTCAAAGCCAAATGGGGGAAGATCTTTATTCATCCTTCTGTGTCAGTTGTTAAGCTATTGTCTATCAGCTCCATATTGCCATTGTTCTGTGAATCTCATTTCTGCCTTGCCAACTGCTGATTCCTGGATCGGCCATAGAGATGCTAGCAGGAGGTAGCAAGGCTGAGAAGGGAGAAGGCTCTCGCTCCTTTCTGTTGATAGATGTTCTCATGTTGCCTCCTGTCTGCCTGTGGTTCCCATGATACCACGCAATGCTTCTTCACCTGGACAGTGGCAGTTCTCTCTAGCAGTTCTGACTCCAGTTGGCCTGTTTTCCACAACTGCAAAACACAGCCACATCATGCTCCACCCAGAGAACTCAACACCAGCTGGCTGGCTACCCCTCCTCAAAGATCTGGATCCCAGGACCACAGGGACTGTCGTCTGGACTCAGCTACAACAACACCCGCAGAACAGCCTCCCTTCCTCAGAGGTCAGTTTCAGTTCTATAGGCCTCTCCTTAAGTTTCTACATTTGTTTTGTTTTGCTTTGGGGGTTAGAGCCTCACTCTGTTGCCCAGGCTGGAGTGCAGTAGCACTCTCACGGCCACCTCAGACTGTACCTGCTGGGCTCAGGTGATCCTTCCACCTCAACCTTCCAAGAAGTTGGAAATACAGGCGCGCACTATCATGCCCAGCTTATTTTTTTATTTATTTTAGTGACGAGGTCTCACCAAGTTGCCCAGACTGGTCTCAAACCCCTGAGCTCAGGCAATCCTCTCGCTTCGGCCTCCCAAGCGCTGGGATTACAGACTTGAGTCACTGCCCTGGCCAAGTTTCTAAGTTTTAACAACCCAGTGCAACATCCTTGATCCTTCTTGCCTTGTCAGTTTCCTAAGGTATCACCTTTCCATCTAGCTAACAATTTTTTTTTTTAATTGTAGAGATGAGGTCTCCCTATGTTGCTTGGACTGATCTCAAACTTCTGGCCTCACTCAAGGGATCTTCCTGCCTCGGCCATCCCAAAATGCTGAGATTATAGGTGTGAACCACTGTGCCCAGACATTTATTTTTTTATTAATGTATCTCTGTTCAAATAACTGGTGTAGTTTCTGTCCCTGACTAGACGCTGCCTGATTCACTATATGCTGTACTGAATACAAGAGCACAGATTATGGAACAAAATATTATAACAGTAGGGCCAGAGCTGATAGTTGAGCCAGAAACTTACAAGACAAGAAAGTATTCACCCAGTAGAAAATATCAACACAGAAAATGCAGAGCCTGCAGGGAAGGGGAGGCAAGGCTGGAGAAGGGACTTTTTTGCTGGTGCTAAGAAATGTTTTCTGTAAACAATAGAGAGCTGTTGGGTGACTCACATGCAGTTCCCTGCTCTGGATGGCACCGCACTGAGAGTAGTGAAGAGAACAGTTCAGAGGGTAATTATGGTGTAGAAAGATGATGTGGAGATCAATTAGAAAGCGTGATACTAAGACAAGTCTTTCCTCTGAAGCATTATCTAACTTAGCAGAAAATTCAGATTCAACTCACTAAACAGTGCATTGTCTATGATCACACCACCCTTAAAGTATCCGATCTTGTCTGATCTCACAGACTAAAAACTGTATAGTACAAGTTCTCAAATGTCAGGCCATACTCACTGGCAGCAAACAACAGAATTTTAGCCAATCCCCAAAACTGATATGACAACATTAACTTTTGAACCAAAGATTTTGATTAAAAAGTACTTCCATCTAGACAGAAATGCCCTCCCACATACACACACATACACACTCATGATGGAACTTGTGATAGAGTCAAGTTTTGTCCTTATTAAAAAAAAAATTAGAGAAATGAACATTATAATGAGATCAAGCTCTTCTAGCCCAAAAGAAGTGCTGAAATAATGTAGTGACTACTGACTTCTGGTCTCCTTTCCTGTGGACTTTTCAGCACTTAAAATTTCAATACATACAATTATCATTTACACATCTTTGTATACCTGATATTTTATCTTAACTATTTTTTTTTTTTTTTTTTGAGTTGGAGTCCCACTCCATTGCCCAGGTTGGAGTACAATGGCACACTCATGGCTACCCCAGGGTCGACCTGCCGGGCTCCGGCGATCCTTCTGCCTCAGGCTTCCAAGTAGCTGGAGCTATAGGCGTGTGCTACCATACCCAACCAGTTTTTTTTTATTTATTGTAGAGACAAGGTCTTGCCAAGTTGCCAGGGCTGGTCTCGAACCTGCAGGCTCAGGCAATCCACTCGCCCTGGCCTCCCAAAGTGCAGGAATTACAGGCTGAGCCACTGAGCCCAGCCTTATCTTAACTCTTAAGCTAAGTCTTTAAAAATTACTTAATCAAGGGGAAGTACTACATTTGACAATTTTTCCATGTTCTCCTAGAATCTGTTATAGTGAGGAAAATACCTATATCTGTTGACTTCTATGCTAAAAATATATTCAGCTATCCATTTAAAGAACTCTGTAATAAATAGTACATGGAATTATTTTGTTAGAATTGTTCCCAGTAATTTAAGGGGAAGCAGTGTGATTTATTTACTTTTATGTCCCCTTGAAACAAGTGTAACACCCTGTTTATAGGAGGCACACAATAAAAATTTGCTGACTTGAGTCGAAAGAGAATTGGGGAGCTTAAAATATTTGAAATCAGATTCTTTATTAATTTAGAATGTGCACAATCTGAGTTAATAAAGACAAATTGAATTTGGCAAAAATTGTTAAATTTTTTGGAACCCATTTTTATATTAAATGGGTTATTTAAAAAACAGATGAGGAAAGCTTAGGACACCTTGGCATACTTCCACAGATTGTTTCATGATCAAAGACATCTGGATTTTTTTTTTTAATTATTTATGGAATTCCACCCTAGGGCCCACTTGATATTTTCAAAATATGTTTTGCAATAGTTGGGCATTCTCCAGGTGGCTGGTTTAATTCACATTTCCCCAAACACTCATCTTGTTGAGAATTTTGATTATTATTCCTTTATGGTTACAAATAAGTCCTAAATTCTACACAAGGTGTGTTTAAGGGTTTTATGAAACAAAATGAGCTTTTTTAAAAAATTGAAATTAAGCTAAGAGCCACTCAATTCATCAATTTGTCAATAAGTCTTATTTTCTGGAAATAATATATGTAAGAACTAAACATTGCTCAGGGTTTTATTTTTCAGGAAAGAATACTACATGTAATCAAGAGATGACCACACATATTACTTATTTTTCTTTCTTCCTTTTTGAGTTAGTGTCTCACTCTGTTGCCCAGGCTAGAGTGGCATAATCATAGCTCACTGCAGCCTTGACCTCCTATGTCCAGGGGATCTTTCTGCCTTAGCCTCCTGAGTAGTAGCTGGGACTACATGCACACACCACCATACCTGGCTGATTTTTTTATTTTTATTTTTTACTCAGTAGAGACGAGGTCTCACTATGTTGCCTAGGCTAGTCTCGAACTCCCAGTTGCAAATATTCCTCCCACCTTAGCCTTTCAAAGTGCTGGGATTACAGGTGTGAGCCACTGCACCCAGCTTGAATATACTATTTCTTTAAGGTTGACAAGTACAAGTACTATTTCCAATAGCATAAAACAGAGACAGTATAGTTTGGAGATTTCTTCCTCCAAGAGCTCTGTTACACATAGATAGCAGGGTATATATGGTAAGTAGAGTAGTTAGACATGTTCGATTTTATTCAATGTGACGCCAAAATGGGAAACAGGGAGAGAAAAGTCAATGGAACAGGGAAAGGGCAACTGAACACCAGTTGATATTTCACAAATAAGGTCAATGTCTGCCAATATCAGAAAGTTCAAACCCTGAAACTATACACTTTTCTGGTGAAAGTAACCTTTGGAGCCGGGCTCGGTGGCTCAGCCTGTAATCCCGCACCTTTGGGAGGCTGAGGTGAGTGGATTGCTTGAGCCCGCAGGTTCGAGACCCGCCTGGGTAGGCGAGACCTCACCTCTATAATAAATCAAAAAATTAGCCAGGCGTGTCAGCACGCGCCTATAATTCCGGCTACTTGGAAGGCTGAGGCACAAGGATCGCCGGAGCCCAGCAGGTCAAGGCTGAGGTGGTTGGGAACGGCCACTGCACTCCAGTCTGGGCGAGAGAGTGAGACTCCAGCTCTAAAAAAAAAAAAAAGAAAGTAACCTTTGGGATAAATCTTTCCCCCACCCCAACATGAATGATTACAGAGTAAATTAAGATATCCAAAAAAGTTAGCCAAATTATCATCCTATCAAAAAGTGCAACCTATCTGGGATCCTTCTGAACAATCAAGACAAAAATAGAATAGTATTTACATCAACTACTATGGGAAAGAAAAATCATATAAAAGAAAACCAAATTAAAACATTTTTCATTTTATACTTACATTATAAAAATATCTTAAATATTTATAGAAACTAACATGTATTTGAAAGGTCTATTATTTATAAAACAGAGAAATTATGAGTTGATTCTACTGTGTGTGCTTAAGAGTGATGGAATAGGTATTTAGAAAAAGTATTTCACTAATAAATCATTCATAAGCATTCAAAATGAGTTGTGGTACCATGCATTATAAAATCACATTTTAAACTACGGTGTGTAACAGATTACCTCCAAAGTACACCTGTAATTTATTTATGAATGTGTGTGTGTGTGCTTTAACATATCAGTTATTTATCTACAGTATCATGACAATATTCTAGGCTGAATGTTGATACTGAAAAGCACTGGATAATACAGTACTTATAATTTTCTGCATAATGCTCTCAATTTTTTATAAAATGTTATTCATGTTAATACCTTTGGGAAATAAAAATTATAATCAGCAAATTTAATGTAGGCAAGGTAGCTAAGTAACGTCAAAGCAGTCCCAGAAAGAGAATAACAATAAGCGTTGATCACTTTGTAGTTGGTATTTATTAAAGTACAAACTTGAGGCTGGGCGCGGTGGCTCACGTCTATAATCCCAGCACTTTGGGAGGCTTAGGTGAGAGGATTGCCTGAGCCCATGGGTTCAAGACCAGCCTGGGCAACTTGGCGAGACCTCATCTCTGCAATAAATTAAAAAATGAGACGAGCATGGTGGCGCGTGCCTATAGTTCCAACTACTTGGAAGGCTGAGGTGGAAGGATCACCGGAACCCAGCAGGTCATCACTGGGGTGGCTGTGAGCGTGCCACTGCACTCCAGCCTGGGCGACAGAGTGAGACTCTAACCAAAAAAATAAATAAATAAAAGTACAAACTTAAATGGGTAAAATTCTATTACATTTACTGAACTCCTCTGCATAGGTATTATACTAATTATTGATAATGATGAAAAATATATAAAAATTGTTCTCACTAAATAGTATATTGATATATGGATAAACTTAAGATGCATAATTTTATCATATTTTTCTTAAAATCTTAGGACCAGCAGGCATATGAATGTGATTTTATCACTCATTATTTTTAAAAGATGTTAGAAGACACTTAATTAGTTGATATCTAAATATGAACTTTCCTTAAAAACAAGCACAAAGAAGTATTCTTTGTCTCACTACATTCTGTCTCATTTTTCTCAATATATTCTGCCCCAGCTACATTCAAGACCACTGAAGCTGTCAAATGTTTGTATATGAAACACAAACAGGCTGGGTATGGTGGCTCACGCCTGCAATCCCAGAACTTTGGAACACCAAGGTGGAAAGATCGCTTGAGCCCAGGTGTTCAAGACCAGTATGGGCAACACAGCAAGGCCCCATATCTCTACAAAAAAAAAATGAAAAAATTAGCCAGGTGTGGTGGCACGTGCCTGCAGTCCCAGTCACTCGAGAGGCTGAGGTGGGAGTCTCACCTGAGCTCAGGAGTTTGAGGCTATGGTGAGCCGTAATCATGCTACTGCCCTACAGCCTAGGTGACAGAGTAAGACCCTGACTCAAAAAACAACAACAAAAACGCACAAAAAAACCCTTTTTCCTACTATTAACTCTTGCTTACAAAGAACAAAGTATTATAAGTAACAGTCTTATTATTTTAGGAGAAACTTTACCAAAGCTATAGCTATAAGCAGGGCATAAAAAGAGGTGGTGATTTAGGAATAATATATCCCACTAAGAAGAATTGCTGTGGATGATCAAAGGAAGGTGCTTAAGAGTTTGACAGGATTAAGAAAGATGCGCTGTCACAGAGCACCAACCTTCTTATTCAGAGACAAGATGGTCAAACAGTATATACGTACTGAGGTCACCCCACCGGATGTCTATTCAAACCAAATGGGAAGAAAGCTGAAATACAGAACATTCAGGGATAAGGAAGAGGAGGGAGCTCGCACACTTACACGTGCACCTCCCACTGAGTCTGAGTCTCTGTTCCAAACACTGCCTTTCTGCATATATTCTAAAAAATTACATATATGTAACATGATAGCAGGCAGGTTCCAGCTACTTGGAAGGCTGAGGTGGAAGGATAGCTGGAGTCCAGCAGGCGAGGCTGTGGTGGCCGGGAGCAGCCACTGCACTCCAGTCTGAATGACAGAGTGAGACTCCAGCTCAAAAAAAAAAAATTTTTCTAAAAATTATACAAATACAGGTGAATTTCTGCACATCTGTTAAAGAAAAAACAAATTGCACATGTAGAAATTGAGAAAGACTTCACTTACTTGCATTTTGTATAGATAACAACCTAGAAGTTTTACCTTACTGAAAGTTCAATCTGAGTCAACTGTGTTGTATGAAAGGACATTCATGGCCTGGCACAATGGCTCACACCTGCAATCCCAGCACTTTGGAAGGCCAAGGCAGAAGCACTGCCAGAGTCCAGGGATTCAAGCAGCTAGGGCAATGTGGCTAGACCTTGTCTCTAGAGTAAATCAAAATATTAGCCAGGTGTGGTGGTATGCACCTGTGGTTCCAGCTACTTGGAAGGCAGAGGGGGAAGTATCACCTGAGCCCGGTAGATTGAGGTTGTAGTGACTGTGAGTGTGCCACTGCACTCCAGCCCGAGGGATAGAATGAGACTGCTAAAAAAAAAACAACAAAAAAAAAGTAAAGTACAAGTACATTCCCTACCCCAAAACTAAAATAATTCAAGCCCAAACTCATGTAACCCTTGGGTCACTATTGGAAATACAACATTTAGAGCCAAGGTCATTAAAAACATCCTGCTGTCTTCTGTTATAACTTATATTACCTGTGATGTGTACTTCTAAATTTTGGCCATACATACTCCAGGACACTGACAAGACACAGCAACCTGAGATTTGAATGAGGATAGAATGGAGTCTAGAGACCTTGTCCTAATAGAAATGGCAGAAGGAATTGAACACTTTAAGACTACAAAACAGAAAGAACTTCAAGAATTGACATAGATATAGCATTACTTACGCTAATCAACTTCTCTGTAACTTAGTTTCCTAATTTGTTAACACAGAAATTTTAAAAGGACCTACCACTGGGCACGGTGGCTCACACCTGTAATCCCAGCACTTTGGGAAGCAGAGGTGAGAGGATTGTCAGAGTTCAGGGGTTTGAGACCAGCCTGGGCAACTTGGTAAGACCTTGTCTCTACAATAAATCAAAAACTTAGCCATGTGTGGTGTCATGTGCCTGTAGTTCCAGCTGCTTGGAAGGTTGAGGCAGAAGAAACGCCTGAGCCCAGCAGGTCGAGGCTGCGGTGGCTCTGAGTGTGCCACTGCACTCCGGCCTGGGCGACAGAGTGAGACTCCAACTAATAAAAGGAAAAGAAAAGCACCTACCTCGTATGGCCGCTGTGAAGATTAAATAAGTTAGAACAAACAGCAGAACAATACATATAACTGATCTCAGCAAGTGCTGGCTATCATTAATAACAGCATCTTCATTATTTTCTATAGCCTCCAGAGGGCAGACTAAGGAGCAATGGGTAGAAGTAAAAGAAAAGCAGATTTGGGCTGAAGAGTAGCTATTAGTCCTGTTTTCCTATTTCAGAGATTCCTTATCTTCATTTTTAACCTAATGTAGCTGAAGTGATATTGGATAGGTCAGTTTTAAATATGTCTGCTTCTTTAGTTTTCAAAATTAGTTTCTATCAGAGGAATGAAAGTTACCACAATTGGTTTTTTTAAACATTATTTTTATTTTAAAAAGAATCAATACTCTAACTCAGCAGTCTCCAACCTTTTTAGCATCAGGGTCCAGTTTCATGATGGCAGTTTTTCCATGGATGCGGTAAGGGGGTGGGGTAGGGGGATCATCAGGCATTAGATTCTCATAAGGAGCGAGCAAGCAAGCTAGATCCCTCACATGCGCAGTTCACAATAGAGTTCGTGCTCCTATGAGAATCTGATGCCACTGCTGATCTGATAGCAGATGGAGCTCCACTAGCTGGCTGTTCACCTCCTACTGTGAGCCCCAGTTCCTAACAGGCCATGGACAGGTACTGGTCCGTGGCCCAGGGGTTGGGAAACTCTGTTCTAATTTACCTGAATATAGATTATTAGACTTTCTAAAAGTAGGGATGCCAGATAAAACACAGGATGTTCAACTACATATGAATTTCAGATAAACAACAAATATGTTTTTAGGATAAACATGTCACAAATATTGTATGGGACATACTTATACCACTTACACTAAAAAATGATTTGTTGTTTACCTGAAATTAGAATTCAACCGGATGTCCTGCTCTTTTATTCTCTAATTCTAGCAATCCTGTGTAGGAGGGTAAACGTGAACAAAACTCAAAGTGGTGAAAGATGTTTTTATATAAACAAATTTTTAGAGCTTTCCTTTTCATTTAGGATGTTTTTTTTTTTGTATCAATAGAAAAATATTACATATCTGCCAGTTTTTGTTTAAGCAACATTTCAGAAATTTTTCTTTCCTGACACATCATTGAGTCATGTCTCAGACTTCCTGTGCCAGCTTAAGTTGCTCAAGAAGAGGTTATGATCTGCCCTGAACTTGTGGCAATGTGTAGGAATATCACTTCCCATTTGGCTAAAGGAAGACAGAACCTTATGGTAGACTTTTGGTTTCACGTCTGTTAGGCACAGAAGACACCATTCCTCTTTTCCATGCATGTTTACACAACCAATGTATCCAAATATGTGAGATAACCATTGTCAAAGAAATACCTTATGTCATTTTCCTCAGGCTTCGCAAATACATCACTGGAAGGCTGTGGATTAGCAACTGAATGCAGACAGTAAGATATTTTGATGTTTCCATAATATCTATAATTATGTCATTAAAACCGTGTTATGTAGATTTGTGGGGTATGAGGAGTGAGAACAGACTTAATTATTGTTCTAGCTGCTCAAAAGTATGAAATAAATTTTTAAAGGACATGAATGATGGTTGAGGTACATTTCTGGAGGGTCTGCCAAGGTCATGGATGGGAGGTTGACATCGGAGGAGACAGAAAGGTTAAAGTCAGTAACAAAAAAAACTGAGACATGAAGGGAGGAGGTAGTGGTACAAAAAGCCCATGAAAGAAGAACCAAAACAGGAAGAAGGAACCACAAGACTGAGAAGAATGCAAGTCTTGTGGACAATTCAAGGAAGTAGTGAGGTTGGAAGGAGGCACAGAGAGTGTGGGCAAGCAGTATTACATGACTCAGACTGCATATGATGGCTTTTACTCAGGGCTGTATGATACAATTTCACCTGCAGCCGGAGGTGGTGGCTCATGCCTGTAATCCCATCATGAGAGAATTACCTGAGCTGGTTAGAGAGCTGGAGGTGAGAGAATTACCTGAGCTGGTTAGAGACCAGCCTGAGCAACATGGCTCTACAATAAATCTCTATAATAAATCAAAAAATTGACTGGGCATGGGGGCACATGCCTGTGGTTCCAGCTACTTGCAAGGCTGAGGCAGAAGAATTGCCTGAGCCCAGCAGGTCCAGGCTATGAGGGCTGTGGGTATGCCACTGTACTCTAGCCTGGGCAACAGAGTGAAACTCTGACTCCAAAAAAAAAAATTCATCTGGAAACCAGACAACCCATGCGAAGGTATTCCAGACACTACATAATCTTTAAGAAATGCTGGTCATGAATCAGGGTGGCTTGCATCTAGGCTCATGGTGAGGGTAAGGTCTTCTAGGGAAATCTGAAATGGAAAGTGCAAATGAGAATATTTGTTTTGTCCCACAGAACAGACCAGGTGGGCAATCAAGAACATGAAAGAACCACCCTCAAGTAGGACTCTTCTAGCAAGTCCCCTGGAGGAGAGCCATTATATTTTGAAGGTCTTTGGAACTTACTTTTATTCTTCTCTTATTTTATGTGTTTTATCAGTTATCTCGAATGTTTTGGAGATGGCAAGAGAAATAAACAAACATATCTGCCTGTAATCTCAGCACTTGGGGAGACTGAGGCAAGAGAATTACCTGAGCTCATGGGCTCGAGGCCAGCCTGGGCAACTTGACAAGACCTCATCTGTACAATAAATAAATAAATAAATAAGCCGGTCACGGTGGTGCATGCCTGTAGTTCCACCTACTTGGAAGGCAAGGCAGTAGGATTGCCTGAATCCAGCAGGTTGAGGCCGTGGTGACTGTGAGCATGCCACTGCACTCCAGCCTGGGCAACAGAGAGAGACTCTAAGTCAAAACAACAACAATAACAACACATTTTTGTAGTTCCAGTGCCTAATACAACACTCCACACATAGTTGATGCTTAATAAATGTTGATTAAGTTAAATAATCCGTAGCTATACTCTTTAAGGGACCAAAGAAAGATAGCAATTGAACTTGGGACTCAAGAATGAGAAGAGGGAAAATTACTTGAAATCTGAAATATCAAGTCCAAGAGAAGAGGATCACAAACTACAAAACCAAAAAACAGTATAGTGCTATGAGAGCAGGCAATACAAAGAGACAGATGGAACCTTGCCCTGCCTCTTACCAGCTATGTGACACATTGTGCAAATTGCTAAAGCTCTCTGGCCTCAGAATCCTCATGTGACAGGTGGATGTTGCAAGAGCACCTACACAGAAAGTCATGGTGATTACGTGACATTATAGACGTAGAGTTCTTACACAGTGCCTGGCAAGGAATAAACATCCAAAGGATGGTAGGAAGGGTTGTAATAGAGGGAAGAATAGCAATTAAATATTGAAACATGAAACACCTTTTTAAAGTGAGTGACATCATGACTGGGATGAGAAGAAATCTCTAAAGGAGACATGCTTGTGAGAACTCAAACATAACATTTTGCCCTGAAATTCTCATATGTTGTAGTAATATCAGTAGAGGAAATAATAGCCACCACCATGCCTCTATCTGTGGGTCTGAACAACTGAGAACAAATCTCACAAGAAAACCAGGGAAAAAGGAATACAGTAAGTCCCCTATATTCTAACAAGCTCCGTTCGGAAAGCACATTTGTAAGTTCAATTTGTTCATAAGTCCAACAAAGTTAGCCTAGGTACCCAACCATCATAGTCAGCTATATTGTACCAGCTACAGCACTGTTGCTTTAATGCTTGCTTCCAGGAATCCTGGACTTGAAATAAAGATACTATACTACTGTATTCTAAATAGTACTGTAAAGTACACAGAAGCATAACTACTCATAGAGAACGCACACACATGACAATATACGCCAGACAAGTGAACTTACGTCACTGGACATGCAAACGCATGTTCACATCTTTGAAAGTTTACAACTTGAAGATTTGTATGCAGGGGAATTACTGTAATGGCTAGAAATGGGGTGGTGGTTTCCGTGGTACGAGAACCATCTTTGTTTTCTTCTCCTGAGGTATAATAGGATTGGAAATCCAGGCAGGCTGGGATTTCCCATCAAATCAAATATCATAATTGTTGTTTGTTACAAAAATCTTTTTTCCTCCTGTGAGCAACTGGAAAAGCCTTCAGAGCATGCATTGTTAAATTAAATCCTGGGCGAAAGGAGACAGGCAGGCATTTATGGAGAGTGGTGTCCTCTCTCTTGTCTGCTCAGATTACATTACATTTAAGGCTTAGAGTTTACGACATAAAAAAGAGAAAGGGGAGAAAAATACGAATGACCACTTGCTGAGACATTTCATATCAGAAGCACCTATCTGAGATTGGTAGTGGTTTTCATGCATCTGAAAAAATATACCATTTTTTAAACAGCAAAATCCTACCCATGTGATTTAGTTAGTTCTAAATTAAGAAAATATCATTTATTGTAGAACACATTTAAATAAAAACCACTTTACTACTTTTAATTCATTATAGAGATGGTCAATTAAACGTTCAGTGGGTCTGCTTTGTGAAGACATTAAGCACTTTTGAAATTATCACTAATTATAATTAGCATTAATTATCCTCCCCAAATAAATGTTCTAATTTTTATAATGTACTTTTTTCAGTGGGTTTACAACACTAATATTATAAATAATTCCTTTCTCCATCAATTGCACTAAAGTAAATTTCAATGCAGCTTAGGCAGAATGATTATGAATTAGGTATCAGAATTTTATATTAATATGATCTTAACATAGTTGAAAATAATTTTATTCGACATGTGACTACTACCATGGCTGCCTCAGGCTCTCACATCTATCATCGCCACTTGTTTTACATACAAGTACCTAGAGATTAGGTCATGTTCTCCTTGTCCTGTGAATTGATTATAGAAATAAGATTAGAATCTAAAACCTAGCATTATGGGTATATTGCATGACCCAGTTACTATAACATGATGAATTAACCTGTTTTCTAGAAGTTTATCTTTACATACTGAGTTTAACCCCTTACTCCTAGGTATCAAATTTCTGGCAACATCACTGATTCTTTTTGGAACAAAATGATTAGAAAAATGTAAGAAAAAAGCAACCATGCACCCAAAATAGTAATTAAAAAAAAAAAATGCTTCACTCCCCCAGGAGAAGGCTTCAAAATTTCATGTAGAAGTTATTTACCCTTACCTAAACATAATTCTTAAAGACATGGTAATTTGTGGTACAGAATGAACAAGGTGAAAAGTAGGATTGATGACAGAGATCTTGAAGGTTCAAATAACGTAACGTAATATAGAACCTTAGTAGAGGATCATATCAATGACTTTGGTTAGTACAGTCAATTAGATGACCACTTGGCAAATAACCACTCGTCCCTCCCCACTGTCATGAAAGAAGTGTACTTCCCTGCTTCACTAATGTTATACTCCATAATTGACTTTCCTTGACCCATAGGATGAAATCAGATGTGATTCACGTTGACGCTTGAAATGTCTTTGCACATTTAGGCTAGCCCTCTTGTACCTCTGCCATCACCATAAGAAAATCTTCATACCTCATCAACAAGGGTACCTGTATAATGAACATTTGTATACCTAACCCAGAATTATACCCCACATCTTCAAAATAAAATATTTTTTAAAAACTTCCCTGGTTTGCCATCCATTCAGATTCGGTGCCAGAATAAACATATTTTTGGGAATAGACTTAAACCTAATCCACAGTGAGAACCCAAACCTAGACAGGTCTGCAACATGAGGCAGAGTCATGCAATCAGGACTAGCCTAGAACACACCCAGCAAAGCTGTTTCCGGGAAAATGAAAATGAATGAAAATTATTTTAAGCCACTGAATTGTGGGACCGATTGTTACACAGCAATAGCCGACTGATGCATTCATAAAGAAACAGTGAAGGGAGTTTTAAATTGCTTCTGCTTAAAACGTTTATATTTTTTGTAAAATTTCTATCAGAAGCTATTGAAATATTTTAAAGTTTAGCATTTGAAGAGAATAAATTTCAACTGATTGAAAAATTCATTTATATGGAAAGCATTCCATAGCTACCACTAAAAAGTGTAATACATGGTTCTTGAGTTGTGTGTCCAGAAAAGGGGAACGAGCACTTTCTTTAAATAAAGTCTGCTTAGCTTTGCTGAACAGTTGTACCAGATCCTGAGCTAATATACTTTCATCTGAGGTTTCTCACTGCTGACTAGCAATAAGAAAAGTCACATGATGCAGTGAGCTGAGAAAATGTTTACTTCAGTTCCCACAAATAAACCAATGCAGAAAATTTCAAGACCTGCATGATGAAAATGAAAGAAAATCCTTGTTTTCTTAGAAAATTCCCCTTCAAGCCGGGTGTGGTGGGCTATATACCCAGCACTTTCAGAGGTGGAGGCGAGAGAATAGCTTGAGCCCACGAGTTCAAGACCAGCCTGGGCAACATGGCGAGACCTCGTCTCTACAATAAATCAAAAAATTAGCCAGCCGGCTGTGGTAGCCTGTAGTTCTAGCTATTTGGAAGGCTAAAGCAGAAGGGTTGCCTGAACCCAGCAGGTCTAGGCTGCCATGGTTTTGAGCATATATTGCACTCCAGCCTGGGAGACATAGTAAGACTCTGACTCAGAAAAAAAGAAGGAAAATCCCCCTTCATGTTTGCACAGAAAAAAGTATCAGATATTCAGATTTAATGCCAAATCATAGGGACATTTCTTGCTACCATTACTATGCTACCATTTAGTAAGTATTTCCCAGGTGATAGGCTTTGTACTGGGTGTTTTACCATTATCACTTCAAACAAATCACACAACCATCCTAAGAGGTAAGTGTTATTACCATTTGTAACTTAGAAAGTGAAAAAACGAAAACATAGAGATCATCAGTTGCTCACAGAGCTTGAACGCTGTCAAGCTGGGATTTTGAACCAGGGCTGTCTGACTTCAGGCCGGCACTCCTACCCATATCCTAGTCCATAAAAAAATCCTTCTAGGATATTCTTTGTAACATCAGAAACTGCCATGTAGATATTATCATAAAGCTATCGTCTAATATTTTCTTCTCAGAATGAAGAAGAAACAGAACATGGTAGCATTTGGAGGAAAACTTCATTAGCTTCTCCCAGCCCAAAATTTTCACTTGAATCAAAGAGTTATGATGCTCAGGGAGCAATACCAAATGGCTTTCAGAAATCAGTAAACAAGATTAGAGATTTAAAAACCAGCCAGGCGTGGTGGCTCACACCTGTAATCCCAGCAATTTGGGAGGCAGAAGTGAGAGGATTACCTGAGACCAGGGGTTTGAGACCAGCCTGGGCAGCCTGGTGAGACCTTATCTCTACAACAAATTAAAAAATTTGTCAGGGGAGATGGCACCTGCCTGTAGCTCCAGCTACTTGGAAGGCTGAGGTAGAAGGAACACCTGAGCCCAGCATGTTAAGGCTGCAGTGGCCATGAGCATGCCACTGTACTCCTGCCTGGGCAACAGAGTGAGACTCCAACTAAAAAATAATGATAAAGAAATAAAATAAAAACCCTTGCAAATCAAAAATTGGAAGGGCTGTGTAAAAAAGACACAGGGGTCATAGTGATCTAAAACAGGGCAATTTGAGGGGAAAAAAAGAAAGAAAGAAAGAAAAAAAGAAAAGAAAAATGCAATGGATTGAAAAACACCCAATGTATAACAATTTACGAGTTCGTAATAATACTTGATACTTATAGGAGATTTTAAATTCCTCCTTAATGGAGTTAGCTAGGATACACATTTATCACTCCAAAAAGGTATAGATAAGAAGAACATAACAAGTATTTATTTTGTTTTTTCTGTTTATCAAGGTAATCAAACCAGTGATTGAAAGTTCTTCTTCTTATTAATTTTTTATTTTTTTGAGTCAGAGACTTACTCTATCGTCCAGGCTAGAGTGCAGTGACAAGATCACAACTCACTGCAGCCTTCAACTCCTGAGCCCAGGCCATCCTCCCACCTCAGCCTCCCAAGTAGCTGGGACAACAAGCACATGCCACCATACCAAGCTAACTTTTTTATTTCTTGTATAGACAAGGTCTTGCTAAGTTTCCCAAGTAGTCTCAAACACCTGATCTCAAACAACCCCCTGCCTCAGCATCCCTAAGTGCTGGGATTACAGGTGTGAACCACCACACCCGACCAGAAGTTCTTCTTCATAGAAGAATTCTAGTCAATAAATATAGAAGAAATAACAGAATCACAATCAGAAAACTGCGACTTTCCAATTATAAGTGATATAACAGATCTAGACAGTGATCATCAATGGATGCTAAATCTGCCAGGTGGAAAGTTGATGGGGAACTTTAACATGGGATCAGGCTGGCAACATTGGGACCTCCTGATCTATCAGCAGGTATCATCAGCAGCAGGCCTAAAAGTGGACAGCTTGACATCACACCGGCAAAGAAGGGAGGCAACAAGACACAACCCCACCTATAAGACAGTTTTGCCAAAAGAAGTAAATAAACAAGGCAGGACCTAATCAAGTCTTGGATCTAACATCAATTTACAGGAAAAAGAAAGTACAGAGAAACAAGTTAAAGGATAACAACATACATCATGAGAAAGCAATTAGCCAGATCCACAATATGGGCTATTTGAACCTGAGAATGAGCTCATTTGGTCAGGTATGGTGGCTCAAGCCTGTAATCTCAGCACTTTGGGAGGTAGAGGTAAGAGGATTGCCTGAGCTCAGGGGTTCGAGACCAGCCTGAGCAACATGGCAAGACCTCATCTCTACAATAAATCATTAAAAAAAAAAATTAGCTGGGCATGGTGGCACACACCTGTAGTTCCAACTACTTGGAAGGCTGAAGCGGAAGGATCACCCGAGCCTAGAGGTTGAGAGGTTGAGGTGGCTGTGAGCGTGCCACTACACTCCAGCCTGAGCAACAGAGTGAGACTCTGACTCTGACAGAGTGAGACTCTGACTCAAAAAAAAGAAAAAAAAAAAAAAGAGCTCATCTGTCAGCAAGTCAAGATATGAAGGAGAAAAAAACCAAAGAAGCAGGGGAAAGGGAAGTAACCAATGCAAAGTATGTACTTGGTTTAGATCCTGAGTTGAAGGGGAGAAAACAATTGCAAAACATATCCTTAGAACCATCAGAAACACTTTATTATAGACTGACTGTACATTATATTAATTCTTGAAATGATTGCTCCTATGTTAGGTGAGATGACAAGATGGCAATTTGGCTTAAAAAAAAGAATCCTTGGCCAGGCCCAGTGGCTCACACCTGTAATCTCAGCAATTTGGGAGGGGGAGGTAAGAGGATTGCCTGAGCTCACAGGTTTGAGACAAGCCTGCACAACATGGTGAGACCTCATCTCTACAATAAGTCAAAAAAATTAGCCAGATGTGGTGGTGCCTGCCTGTAGTTTCAGCTATTAGAAGGCTGAAGCGAAAGGATTGCCTGAGCCCAACAGGTTGAGGCTGCGATGGCCATGAGCGTGCCACTGCACTCCAGTCTGGGTGACAGAGTGAAACTCTGACTCAAAAAAAAAAAAAAAACCAAAAAATTCAAAACTGCATAATGAAGTACTTTGAGGTAAAAATGACATATCTACGATTTGCCTAAAAGTATTCCAGAAAAAGAAAAAGGGTAACATATGGATGAGGCTGGATAAATAAGATAAGCAAACTGTGGAAAATTCTTGAAGTTTAGAAAACACATGGGCATACACTATGCTAACTTTGTATACATCTGCATATAAATTCCCACAATAAAACAATGCATAACTAGAAATCCAGAAAACTAAACCCACATAGATAATGCTCTTTTATCTTTTTCTTCTTTCTTTTTTTGAGTCGGACTCTCACTCTAGTTCAGGTTGGAGTGCAGTGACATAATCATGGCTCATCGCAGCCTTGACCTCCTGGGATCAAGTGATCCTCCCACCTCAGCCTCCCAAGAAGCTGGGACTAATAGGCACAAGCCACCATACCTGGTTATTTTGTTTTATTTTTTGTAAAGGTGAGGTCTCACTATGTTGCCCAGGCTGGTCTCAAACTCCTGGCCTCAAGCAATCCACTCGCCTTGGCCTCCCAAAGTGCAGGGTGTGAGCCATTGCACCCAGCCTGGGTAATGCTCTTTTAAATGTGGGGAACATTACTAGTGTGTTAGTTAACATCTGTGTCTGTCTCTCTATTCTTTTATTTAAGAATTACAGTTTTTGTATTAAATATCTAAGTTTGGAAGAGGCTTTGTTTTCCATAACATGAGAGACAATGAAACTGACAACTTAAAAAAAAAAATCAGAACTGAGAGCACCAAAACTCATTAATTTAATAAATATTTATTAAGCATTTACATTCTCTTTATCGTCAAAACCCAAGACTGTGAGGATATTGCTGTATACACACAGATCCCTCTTGTTAAAACAGTGGTTGCCAAAAATCTAGCAAATGTCAGCTTCCCATTAGGGTCAGACATAAAATGTGGTAACGGAGGCAATTTCCCAAATCAACTTTGGCAAGTAAAATGTCAATAAACTCCAAAGTCACATCTAACTGATCCTGACAGGATTTACGCTGAGCCAAGGCCACCCTGTCCAAGCTCACTAAATGTTAACTCTGCAGCACAAGCAGGATAATTAAACAGTAACCAAAGATAAGAAGGGGATCTTGCTGGGCACAGTGGTTCATGCCTGTAAACCCAGCACTTTGGGAGGCAGAGGCGAGAGGACTGCCTGAGCCCAGGAGTTTGAGACCAGCCTGGGCAACTTGGCAAGACCTTGTCTCTACAACAAATAAAAAAATTAGCTAGGTGTGGCAGCACATGCCTGTAGTTCCACCTACTTGGAAGGCTGGGGTGGAAGGATCGCCTGAGTCCAGGAGGTCAAGGTTGCGATGGCCATCATGGCACTCTAGCCTGGGTGACAGAGTGAGACGCTGACTCAAAAAAGGGGGAGGGGCGGGGGCTGGGTGTGGTGGCTCAAGCCTGTAATCCCAGCACTTTGGGAGACCAAGGCAAGAGGATTGCCAGAGCCCAGGGGTTCAAGATCTGCCTGGGCAACTTGGTGAGACCTCATCTCTAAAATAAATTAAAAAATTAGCTGGGCATGGTGGCACATGCCTATGGCTCCTGCTACTTGGAAGGCTGAGGTGGAAGGATCGCCTGAACCCAGCAGTCAAGGCTGCGGTGGCCATGAGCTTGTCACTGCACTCCAGACTGGGCAACAGAGTGAGATTCCAACTCAAAAAAAAAGGAGGAGGAGAGATTGTGTTATAGTTACAAAGTCAGTAGTACCTGAGGGTCAGAGAGTAAAAGCACTCAGGAGGATTAGAACATTTCCTTTCTTTTCTTTTCTTTTCTTTTTTTTTTTTTTAATGAGTCAGAGTCTCACTACCACCCAGGCTGCAGTGCATTGGCATGCCCATGGCCTCTACAGCCTTGACCGGATCGGCTCAGGTGATCCTTCCGCCTCAGTCTTCCAAGTAGTTGGAACTACAGGTATGTGCCACCACACTCGGCTAATTTTTTGATTTATTGTAGAGACAAGGTCTCGCCAAGTTGCCCAGGCTGGTCTTGAACCCCTGGGCTCAGGCAACCCTCTTTCCTCTGCCTCCCAAAGTGCTGGGATTACAAGCATGAGCCACCACACTCAGCCAAACATTTCATAGCTACCACTGCTGTTGCCATCACCACTAACTCCCTTCCAACCCAGAAAATAAAAACCAAAAAAAGATTTAACAAATAACACTGCATGTTGAAACTAAGGCAAGGAGGAGGAAAAATCAGAAAAAAGCACAAAGGAGACCTTCAGCATTCTCAGTTCTACATTTTGTGGTGTGGACAGGATGGCAGTTAGCATGTTTTTAACTTCCAAGACAGTTTAGATGACTGTCTGTCTCCACACACCCATTCTCTTTTCAACACCTTGTATCTGCAGTTCTCAATTAAGTCAATCAGGATAGGCTTACACATTAATACTACATTTTTCTCATATCCCATTCTGAGACTCGGGCACAGAACATAGTATTTCTTCTTCCACTTACAGGTAATATATTACCTTGATTTTTACAGAAGCAGTATAACTTAAGAATGCCCTGGCCAAACCAGAAAACAATCTTTAGATTTAGATTTGGTCTCTTTTGAAGGACATATTGGGAAATGCTTATTTGTCTATAGACATTTTCATACAACTACTCAAGCCCACTGAAAACTCCTATACATGCATAATTGTCTTCTAATTCGAAGCAAAATATACTGCAGCTTTGGAATGTACCTTTAAAGTGTAAAATGTCAAAAACAAATAATAAAAATGTCTAGAAAAGAGGAGAGGGTTTAAATTTTTTTTTCCTTGAAGAACAGAAAAGGAAAAAAAAGATACTCCTAACTAAAATATTATGCACTATGGGACAAAGTTGTCAGACAGCTTGATTTTGACCGCTTACCAGATGGAGGCTTCCCTTTCCCCAAGTCTTTCTTTCCAGCCCTACTCCAAATTGGGTATCTAACTCCTGAGACCTATAGACCATCATATTAACATTGTACTGGCCGGGCTGGTTGTAGTAGCTCATGCCTATTTTCCCAGCACTTTGGGAGGCAGGGGCGGGAGGACTGCTTGAGCCCAGGAGTTCAAGACCAGCCTGGGCAACATAGGGAGACCTCATCTCAATAAACAAACAAACAAACAAACAAACAAACAAACAAACCAATCATTCTATTGGGACCATTTATTCAACATCAATTATGGGAAAAAGAGACACATAGTGAAAGAAACGCAGCCCTGTTCTGACATCTTGACAGAGTGGCACAAGGTGGAAGATTTGTAATTGCTGTTCTAACACAAGATGATGAAAATCATGACGGAAAGAGACAGAGGTGTCATGGGAACACAAACTAGTGTCTAGAGAGAGGAACATCCCCAATGTGATAAAGTAGAGACAGTTTTGAATAACTAACTGGAAAGACAGTAGATAATGGGTGACCAGTGGGATCATGAGACAAGGCTCCATATCAGGGACCATGTCTCGCACAGAGGCAGGGTGACCAACAAGATGAGCTTTCAGGCAAAAGCACACAAGCACAAAAATCACACTGTCAATGGGAGGGTCAGTTTTAGAATGAAGTCTTAATACATGGCCATTCTTCAAGTTTAAACATCCAGAAAGAGTTATCCGACATGGACAGTCCATGGCTAGGATAAAACACCAGGGGATACACAAAATTATAAAATAATACACAAAATTATAAAATAATACACAAAATTTTTAAAATAAGATCTTTTGGTAATTGGAATATTCCTTAATCATTCTTTGAAAGGTTAGATGTCTACAGACCAGAAAGTATATT
This sequence comes from Carlito syrichta, assembly GCF_000164805.1. Classification (NCBI taxonomy): domain Eukaryota; kingdom Metazoa; phylum Chordata; class Mammalia; order Primates; family Tarsiidae; genus Carlito; species Carlito syrichta. The sequence goes on from NW_007250673.1 coordinate 649,801, forward strand.
TCCTAAATAATTAATGGGTTTTCTCACCTCTCTTTTGAAAAACATATAAGACATTACTTATTTGCACACATACACACATGTAGAAATATCCAAACTCCTAACTGACAAATTCTATACATACAAGTATATATAGTCATCATATTCAAATGACAATGTCATGATCAAAGCAATCAGTATTGCTCTCATTTTTCCTATCAATGCGCTGTGAAAGAGCGTGAAGTTTAAATATGCACTCCATCACTTAGTAGTTTTGCATCCTATGGCAAGTTTCCTCTTATTTTTTGTTTTGTTTTTTTGTTTTTTTTGAGTTGGAGTCTCACTCTGTCGCCCAGACTGGAGTGCAGTGGCCGTTCCCGGCTACTGCAACCTCGACCTGCTGGGCTCTAGCACTCCTTCCACCTCAGCCTTCCAAGTAGCTGGAACTACAGGCACGCGCCATCAAGCCCGGCTAAGTTTTTGATTGATTGTAGAGATGAGGTCTCGCCAAGTTGCCCAGGCAGGTCGCGGACTCAGGCAATCCACTCACCTTAGCCTCCCAAAGCGCAGGATTACAGGTTGAGCCACCGAGCCCAGCTCGGCAAGTTTCCTCTCATTCGTTTTCCTAGTCACAGGATTGTGTTCACTGAGGCAGGACAGCATGTTGCTTAATATCACACATTCTGGACTGGACTGCCTGACACTGTATCCTTGTCCTGCCACTTATTTGCTCTGTGACCACGGAAGGTTTTTTAACCTCTCTGTGTCTCAGTTTCCTCATGTATAAAATGGGGATAATACTAGTATCTACCACATAGGGTGACTGAAAGGATTATATAAGAAATACATTTAGAGAGCTTACAATGATCCCTGGCAAGTTGTAAGTGCCCAATATGTGCTCATTATCATATGTTGTCAATTTAAAGGACAGGCTGGGCGCGGTGGCTCAAACCTATAATCCCAGCACTCGGAGGCTGAGGAGAGAGGATTGCCTGAGCCCACGGGTTCAAGAACAGTCTGGGCAACTTGGCGAGACCTTGTCTCTACAATAAAAACCAAAAACTTAGCTGGGCACGGCAGCGCACGCCTGTAGTTCTGGCTACTTGGAAGGCTGAGGCAGAAAGATCACCTGAGCCCAGCGGGTCAGCGCTGGGGTGGCTGTGAGTGTGTCACTGCACTCCAGCCTAGGCGACAGAGTGAGACTCCAACTCAAAAAAAAAAAAAGACATACTGGATTCTTATTAATCCATTAATGATTTTTTTTCTCACACTCAACAGATCAGGAGATAAAAAATGTATGTTAACTGCATATTGAAAGAACAATATTTTTTATATACTAGGCTAAATTAAATTTTTAAAATTAATTTTGCCTGTCTATTTTTCTCTTTTTTACTTTTTAAACTTCTTTTTAGTGTGGCTACTAGAAAATTTAAAACTATATTTGGCGAGGGTTGCTCTAGAAGATTGATGTTTGAAACTAGAGATTTCTTTCCTCCTTTCTAGGGCTACAAATTAGGTTTTCTTGAATTTAAGAACACCTATGCTATAAATGATCAATACAGAAAACTTTACCAATCGATTGAGCCTTGCCCTGTTTATACCAACCTTCCACTCTCCACCATAAAAAAGGAACAACCCTGTCACCAGGAAACACTCATCCATTTTTCCATTTTTATACATCTTTTAGTTATAGTTTTCCATTAAATGACCTTTCAAGAATATAAAGCTTAAAACCATGGGCTTTAACTTGTATCCATATGTCCTCCAAGGGACATAGGAATTAAAGACTAAATTATGGTTCAGTGGCATATATTGAAAACTGGCATCAGTTTTTGCAGCCTGAGGTTCCCAATCGGGGTTTATGGAGTCAACTGAAGAACAAAAAAAAAATTCTTAAGACCCTCCTCCTGAAGAATGATTTTTTAGTTTGTCAAGAATGAGCTCCTGGAAACTATATTTTAGCTTCTTGTCTCAAGGAAAGAAAGATTGAATTGACTACACAAATAAATGCATAATTATCACAGATGATAAATGCTACAAAGAAAAACTACATGGTATTATTAGAAGGTCTAATAAGATAAAAAAAAACTAAACTGAAAAATAAGATATGAATATCTAAACTCTGTCAGCTTTATGGATCCCAATGATATTTCAGATGTTTGGGGGCAGGAATTATGTATTTTAAACATTCTGTATAATATACAGTTGTGAAACTTATTCCTGTAGTAATTTTTTGATGTAAACATATTTCCCTAGGGTAAAGCTGTATAGAAAAAGTCAATTCACCTCTAGTAACCCCAAAATATCTGTTTGAACAAACTATTCTCATCAATTTCTGTAATAATCTAGTTATCTGCATATATAAGAAACCATATTTTATCATCTGGAACTATAAAAGACTCTATGATCACCTTTTTTTTTTTTTTTTGAGTTGGAGTCTCACTCTTGTTGCCCAGGTTGGAGTGCAGTAGCACGCTCCCAGTCACTGCAGCCTCAACCTGCTGGGTTCAGGCAATCCTTCCACCTCAGCCTTCCAGGTAGCTGGAACCACAGGCATGCGCCACCACACCTGGCTAACTTTTTGATTTATTGTAGAGACAAGGTCTTGCCAAGTTGCCCAGGTTGGTCTCGAATCCCTGGACTCAGGCAATCCTCTCACCTCTCCCTCCCAAAGTGCTGAGAATACAGGCGTGAGCCACCACGCCTAGCCTGATCTTTTTAATGTTGAAAAGAGGTGTCTGGACTGCATTAAGGGCAAATTGGGTAGGTTTTTGATTGTTTTTGTTTTGTTTTTGTTGTGGGTTGGAGTCTCATTGTCACCTAGGCTAGAGTGCAGTGGCAAGATTGTGGCTCACTGCAGCCTCAACATTTTGGGCTTAGGCAATCCATCTGCCTTGGCCTCCCGAGTAGCTAGGACTACAGGTGCATACTACCACACCCAGCTAAATTTTTTTAGACATTTTGTAAAGATGAGGTGTCTCTATGTTGCACAGGCTGGTCTGGAACTCCTGGGCTCAAGCAATCTTCTTACCTCAATCTTTCAAAGTGCTGGGATTGCAAGCGTGACCACTGAGCCCGGCATGGTTAGGTTTTGTTTTTTTGTTTTTTTGTTTTTGGTTTTTTTTGAGTTGGAGTCTCACTCTGTCACCCAGACTGGAGTGCAGTGGCCACTCCCGGCCACCGCAGCCTCGACCCTTCCAAGTAGCTAGAACTCCGGCGATCCTTCCACCTCAGCCTTCCAAGTAGCTGGAACTACAGGTGCACACTACCACACCCGGCTAACTTTTTGATTTATTATAGAGATGAGGGCTCACCAAGTTGCCCAGGCGGGTCTCGAACCCATGGGCTCAGCCTCCCAAAGTGCGGGATTACAGGCTGAGCCACCGAGCCCGACCTGGTTAGGTTTTGAAAGGGAGATTAAATAAATATACAAGCTCATTTTGAAAGATCAGACAGATTATTATTTTTATGTGTGAGTGGAGTCTCATTCTGTCACACAGGCTGGAGGGCAGTAGCACACTCCTGACCACCACAGCTTCCATCTGCTGGGCTCAGGTGAACCTTCCTCCTCAGCCTTCCAAATAGTTAAAACTACAGGCATGTGCTACCAGGCCTGGTGAATTATTTGGTTTATTGTAGAGATGAGGTCTCGCCAAGTTGCACAGGCTGGTCTCAAACACCTGGGCTCAGGCAATCCTCTCGCCTCTGCCTCCCAAAGTGCTGGGATTACAGACATGAGCCACCCTGCCCAGCTTAGAAAGATTATTTTTCATGCAAAGGATCAAACAACATATTTTGGTTCCATAAACTATATTCTGAGTAAGTTACAAACATAGTGCCTAGAGCAAAGAATCACAGTAAATGCGCACTGAATGGATGGGCAACTTGTGACAACTGAGAAAAAAATTCAGCACTAGAAACCTTTTCATTTAACTCTCCACTTTACAAATATAGCAATTGCAGCCCAGAGTCATAACATTACTTGGGTCAAAGAACTATGGGTCTCCAGATTCCGACCCTGGGTTTCCCAAACTCCATGGGGCTCCAACTCACCCAACACCCTCTCCCTCAGGCACACCCACAAAGGTCTGTTTTCACATGACCAGTGGTGGTACAGTCGTTAGACTTGAGAGACAACATCAACTAGAGCCCTCCAAGGTAAAGGAAGGTATCTCTCTTTTGTCATAAAATGAGAAAAGGACCCACCAGGGATTTTGTACTGGGATCTCAGCTTGCTACCCACATTGCTTCACAGACTTAATATTGACCTGCTAATTAATTTGTTGATGTAATTAAAATACAACAATCATCCAGACACGGTGGCTCACGCCTGTAATCCCAGCACTTTAAGAGGCGCAGGCAAGAGGATTGCCGGAGTCCAGGGGTTCGAGATCATCCTGGACAACTTGGCGAGACCCAGTCTCTACAATAAATCAATAAATAATTAGCTGGGCATTGTGGTGTGTGCCTGTGGTTCCAGCTACTTGGAAGGCTGAGGCAGCCTGGGTGGCAGAGTGAGACTCTGACTCAAATAAATAAATAAATAAAATGGCAATCCATAACTTACACCCAGAATCTTTCCTGTACCTTCTGAAGGCATTGAGAATGGATAAGCAACAAACCCTTAAAGCCTATTTCACAAGCTTGGCATCTGTTTCTGAGTATCAGAAGACAATCTAATCCTCCTTCTCCTTCTCCTTTGACCATTTGGCCTCCTTTGACTCAATCGCACTGCTTTCTGTACTAGGTATAATGCTCTCACTGTCTCATCAGATAACCAAACATGTGTGGGTAAGTACTTTGCAAGCAAACGACTGGCTTGTGTCAATGCTAATAGAGTTAGGGCCACTTTCAGCCCTATTCTCAATATCCCACACCCCTACCAAGGCTGGTTGTGTAGTAACTTGGTTTCATATATGAAGAGCAAGGGATAGTTATGAACTGTTCCTTGACTGACTTGCAGACAGTAAATATTCACATCCTGACTCTTGTTCTTCCACCATGAAGTACCTTTGTCACACTGGTCTGTCATCTGCTGGAAAATAAATGAACACATAAGAAGGTTCCTACCATGTCCTAAGCACTATCTTGGGGGTTTTCACATTTTAGTTTTTAATCCCCTCAACAATCCTGTGAGATATTTTCAACAATATTTTTACCCACATTTCCTAACAGATGAAGATGTTAGAACTCAATTACATGTCCACAAAACTGCTTCCTGTAGAGCTGACACGTGCACACTTTGGATGTCAAGTCTTCGAGAACTCTGGCTAACAAAGTGACAGGCTCTCTCTACCTGAACGGAAAAAATCTGAGCTCCTGCTTGTCCTTGGCCCCACATGAGAACTCTGGGCCTGAAGCGATGAGTCTCTTCAAAGCAACGTCCAAAAGAACTCAAGTGAAAAACAGTTTCTCCAAAGGCTATTACAGTGTGAATCAGCTACAGATGACCCTGCCTCAAAGAGATTGTGATTTGCATTAAACTTCTCTTCCTTTTCTTTTTTAACATGCCCGACAGGCAGCAGCAGATCAGAAAGCCATAATCATGATTCCAGTTTTGAAATTGCACTGTCCTCCTTCCCCTAAGAAGATGGAATGGAAGGCACAGACTGCAGGCTCTGGGCACCAGTAAATTACACTCCTATACCCTTCAGGATGTCAGAGGGGTTCTGCTCTCTCAGTAGGCATCTGGGAGAAGTGGGAATGGAATACTGAAATCTCCACCTGCCTGGCAACTGACAGTGTCATGAGGAATGAAGCTTCAGTTTATCAACTGAAGATTTGCCTTTTTTGTCTCTTCACCTATGGGCATCATTATGGAAGATTTGAGGGCATGTGGAGATAATTATATCAGAAAGCAGAAAAGAAAGTAACACAAACATGGTTAAGGTGTGTTGCTGCATTCTTAAACAGGCAGATACCGTTTCGCACTGTTGTGAAAAAATACACATGACCACAATATTACCCAGGAATTGCTTCATAATCACCTGATCACAAATAAACATTAAGTGGCTCTTAGCACATGTGTCCTCTCTGCCTCCCATTCCCCATAAATCTCTGTTCCTGTTAACACTGTGAATAATTCTCTCTGGGCAATTAACTGTTTCAAAGAATCATTTATACTGCTCACAAATCATCATTAATATACTCTTCATGAAAATAATCTACTACCCTAATACTACAGGTTACATTTAAAGTCATCACACTTTTAATGGGGGAAAAAAGAATTATATTATTATCATCACACTGGAGTCCAGAGACAAACGCCCTACTGATTGCTTCTTGGAGACCAACAATTTAGGAAGCAAGTATATTTTCTCTGTTTTAAAACATTCTCCACTGGTTCGAGAATAGCCCAGGCAACTTGATAAGACCTCATCTCTACAATAAGTCAAAAATTAGCCAGGCGTAGTACTGTGCGCCTATAGTCCCAGCTACTTGGAAGGCTGAGGCGGAAGGATCGACGGAGCCCAGCAGGTCGAGGCTGTAGTGACTGTGAATGTGGGACTGCACTCCAGACTGGGCAACAGAGTGAGACTCCAACTCAAAAAAAAAAAAAAAATCAAACATTCTCAAAGTAGAGCTGGTAGTCAGCAGATATTGTTTCCTTTAAATGAGAAATGCTGCATAAACAAAACTACCCTCCCATAAGGAAATTCTTATTACTGTAATGTATCACCTCAAAAACGAGTGCAAAAAAATCCAGCAATTTCAACTTAGTTTTTAAGGAACAGAATACTCTACACCCATTTACCATAAAGTTTGCCTTAAAAAATTCTATTGAAATAATGAGATTAAAAAACTGATCCAGGCCGGGCATGGTGGCTCATGCCTGTAATCCCAGCACTTTGGGAGGCAGAGGCGAGAGGACTGCTTGAGCCCGGGGTTCGAGACCAGCCCGGGAAACTTGGAGAGACCTCATCTCTACAATAAATCAAAAATTAGCTGGGTGTGGCAGTACATGCCTGTGGTTCCAGCTACTTGGAAGGCTGAGGCAGAAGGATCACCTGAGCCTAGCGGGTAGAGGCTGCAGTGGCTATGAGCGTGCCACTGTACTCCAGCCTGGGTGACAGAGACTCCAACTAAATAAAGATTTTTTAAATAAATAAATAAATATAAAATAAAAAACTGATCCACAACAACTTTAGGTCCTTATCAAAAAAATGTAATGGCTCTCTGACACATGAAGAAAAATAGAAAAAAAACTGTCAAAAATAGTTATTTCTGAAATTTGAAAACAGAACATTTAGTTCTCATCTTAGAAAAACATACTGAGCCTAGATATTATAAGATGATTTGACTCATCTAGAATAAGTAGGAACATATATTGAAATAATAGTAACTGACTGGCAAACATTTGTATTGAAATATATATCAACAGGTTCTTTCCAAAGTACACCCTGCTATCTTTCTCTCAAAAACAAATATAACATTCATTTAATCCCACTAAAAGAAAATACTCCTTCCTTCAGGACCATTAGTCTGGCAAAGATTAAATTAGTGATCATCACAAGGAAAAAAATGCAGTGATATCAGGTCAGGGCTGAGGAACGAGCTAGAGTGAGTTTTCTTTTGTGACACAGTGATAAGCTACAGAGATGAAAGGCACTATGAGAAAAAGAGCTGCATTTCAGTGAGTCCATTCCTTCCCACATGACAGTTTTATCAAATGGCGATAGCTGTGGGTCAGTACACCTTCCAGAGATCTTGAGTTTACACCTGGGAAATCTCTAGTCGTTATCAGCACTACAAATCAGAGGAGTACTTTTCAAATGACACCAGCTTTACTGTAGCTAACTTGAAAGTCAAAAACATGACAACTGCCTAAGGCAATAGTCTATATACCTATGGATAAAAAAAATTATCATATGAGATAGAAAATGACAGAAACAGCAACAGAGAGAGAAAGTTCTGAAACGGAAAACTGACCAAAGCTTAATGGCAAATTTCAATTACTATCCTAGGGACTTCTACTGTGAACTTTTGTAGAGTTAAAGAATAATTTGCAATCCTGAAAAAATCCTGCTACTTTACTTATGACTGACCAGTCTTTCAATGGTGGAGGGCTGACGTTAGGTTACTCCATTCCATTCCATTTTATTTTATTTTCAGTAGGCGTCTCACTCTGTTGTCCAGGCTGGGGTGCAGGGGCACGCCCATGGCCACTGCAACCTCAACCTGCTGAGCTCAGGGAATCCTTCCACCTCAGCCTTCCAAGTAACTGGAACTACAGGCATGTACCACCACCCCTGGCTAATTTTTTTTTTTTTTAAATTTATTGTAGAGACGAGGTCTCACCAAGTTGCCCAGGCTGGTTTCAAACCCCTGGGGCTCAGGCAGTCCTCTCACCTAGGCCTCCCCAAGTGCTGGGATTACAGGCGTGAGCCACCGCGCTTGGCTAGGTTACTTCATTTTATATGAAATAGGAATGAGGTGAACTCAAAGAAAGGAAAAACAATTAAGTAGAGGGGTAATGTTGAAACACCGAAGTACAGAAAGAGACTTGCAGTTACTTAAAAGAAAATAAAAGGCTTAAGACAGAAGCAGTAGGGGAGGGTAAGGAATGTCAATTGCTATAAGAAATATTTGGTTTAGATTTACTTTAAAATCAAAGGAAAAATGGTGAGCAGGACACAAGAGAGAGTCAAACCTCAAAATGTTAATCTACCAAGAGTAAGAATATGTAACTAAGTGACCTATGGCATTTCTGTTATTTGGCTCTATGAAGCCTATAAATAGAGAATTCAGCAAACATTTCACAGAAGTCTTCCTTCTCCTAATTGTTAAATAATAACTCCATCAACAAATGGCTTCATTTTTTTATCCATGCACGCTAATTTGAAATACTTTTATATAGTTCATTGATACAGAATGGGACAAAATAAAAGTAGAAATTTTAAGAAACAAAATGAAATAAAAGCATTTCAGCAAATCCCCTTAAGAAGATCAAATAAAGTAAGTTTCATGAATTTAAGTGTGCCCAGTAGTGAAAAATAGGGACATAATAAGCTTTCTTTGAAACAAGTTTTTCAATTATAAAAACTTGTGTGTGTGTTTAGAATATTTTAAGCCATTCTTTATTTTTTAATTTTTTTGGAGACATGGTCTTGCCAAGTTGTCCAGGCTGGTCTTGAATCCCTGGGTTCAAGCAATCCTCTTACCTCAGCCTCCCAAAGTGCTGGGACTACAGGCTTGAGCCACAGTGCCCAGCCTTTTAGGCCATTCTTTAATTTGATTTTGTTCTCTTAACTATGTGGCTCTAGAAGTCAGGATCAAGTTTCACTGATTTTGGCACAATACTAAGTACTGCCTTATTTGCAGCTGGCACTCAATAAATGGCTAAGAATTCCAGAGCCTTGGAATTTAACTCAGTGGCCAGAACATTGGTTTTGCTTTATTTATTTATTTATTTTTTGAGCCAGAGTCTCACTTTGTTGCCCAAGCTAGAGTGCAGTGGCACACTCACGGTCACTGCAGCCTCGACCAGCTGGGCTCAGGCGATCTTTCCACCTTAGCCTTCCAGAGAGCTGAAACCACAGGCATGTACCACCATGCCTGGCTGATTTTTTGATTTATTGTAGAGACGAGGTCTCACCATATTGCCTAGGCTGGTGTCGAACTCACGGGCTTAGGCAATTCTCTCACTGCTGCCTCCCAGAGTACTGGGATTACAGGCATGAGCCACCATACCCGGCTAAGAACATTGTTATATGTCAATGAGGTACTTTGGAATGAGTGAGATTTGGTGCTGTCCAGACCAATACACCAAAAATGTAGTTAACTATTAGTAAAGGTCCCAGTGAGAAGACAAGAACTGTCACAAGCCAAGCCAGAAAGGAAAAGTACAACTGGACATTCTAGCAATGGCCCACCAGACACAGCATTGGGGAACACAGGAATAGAAAGATGGCAAGAAGCCAGTAGTCTGCATCGTGCTGAGCAGTAGGGCTCAGGGGCAGAATTTCAGTCCAGGAACAGGGCTGTCTTTAGAAACAAGGCCCTAGGTTGGCACGGTGACTCACGCCTGTAATCCCAACATTTTGGGAGGCAGAGGCACTCCAGCCTGGGTGACAAAGTGAGACTCCAACTCAAAATAAAAAAAGAAAAGAAACAAGGCCCTAAGGCAGAATAAATGGAATGCATATCAGACAGAACACACAGAAGCAGAGCACCACAGAGCCAACTCTCAGGCCCCAGGGAAAAAAAGAAGCTGAGTCAGCAGAACCAAGTACACACTTAGAAGAGAGCATGTGATGGAAGACTACTGGTACTAAGGCTGAAGCCAACCAATTACAGATTCTTAAACATTCTTGGCTAAGAAAAGGATTAGCTCCAGATCCCAGGGAAAGTCAGAACATACGGAGAAGTTTAAAAAGCTCTAGAAGGATGAGGATTTAGGTTGTTCCATGGACCTCCAGTACCAGCCTTCTGGGGGTCAGGCATGGTGGCTCACACCTGTACTTGCAGCACTCTGGGAGGCCGAGACAGAAGCATCCCTCGAGGCCAGGAATTCAAGACCAGCCTGAGCAACATAGTGAGATCCCCTCTCTATAAAAAATATTAAAAAAAATAAAAATAAAAAAGTCAGGCAAGGTGGTGTGCCTGTAGTACTAGCTACTTGGGGGCTGGCACAAGAGGATCCTTTAAGCCCAGGAGCTCAAGGCTGCAGTGAGCTATGATCACACCACTGCACACCAGCCTGGGTGGCAGAGCAAGACCCCCAACTCTTAAAAAAATAAAAGAGGGTAGGGGCCTGGCAGGGTGCCTCATGCCTATAATCCCAGCACTTTGGGAGACTGAGGCAGGAGATTGCTTGAGCCAAGGAGTTCAAGACCCATCTGGGCAATACAGTGAGACCTCGTCTCTACAAAAAACATTTAATTTAATTTAATTTAAAAATTTTAAAAATAAATAATGTTTGGTCTTCTGTAGACTAAACATGTTTGGTCAATATTTTTATAGCAGTATGTTTAGTCATGTGTACTTTTGCTATTCTGGCCAGTATTGTTTGTAATGACCACACAGGTGTAAGTATGAACAGAACTTTCAAACAGTCATTCCTGGGTTTTTGAGAACAGCTCATAAATGAACTTCCTGTCTTTAGGTTTAGAAGTGGGAGGTAGCTGGGGTCGGTGGCTCAGCCTGTAATCCCGTGCTTTGGGAGGCTGAGGTGAGTGGATTGCCTGAGCCCGCAGGTTCGAGACCTGCCTGGGCAGCGAGACCTCATCTCTACAGTATATCAAAAAATCAGGTGGGCATGGTGGCGCATGCTGAGGCGGAAGGATCGCCGGAGCACAGCAGGTTGAGGCTGCGGTGGCCGGGAGCAGCCACTGCACTCCAGTCTGGGCGACAGAGTGAGACTCCAACTCAAAAAAAAAAAAAAAAAAATCAAGGTCTGAAATCTTAACAGTTAAGAATAAAGCATTCCACTAAAAAAAAAAAAAAAAAAAAAAAAAAAAAAGAAGTGGGAGGTTACGCTGAATGCCAGAATGTCAAAGTAACTCCCAATCCTAACAGAACTTAGGACCCCAGAGATTTGTCCATGGAAAGTTAAATTCCTTGGTGGAATTTAAGGGATTCTGTTGTGTATTTCGGCACAGAAAAATCTGTTATATGCCCAGGGCTTTAAAGTTGCACATATGAATAGCACACTCTTTCAGAAAACACCTTCTTTCTCTTTTACCCCATGTCTCAAAGGTTTCCATGCTGCACAACTGGAAACAGCATAAATGTGAACAAAATAAATAAAATATGTGAATAAAATAAATGTGAATAAAATAAATGTGAATAAAATAAAATGAAAGTCATAAGCCCTAAAATATACAGCGATAATCCAAGTATCTTCACTCAAATTTTCTAAGAATAAGCTATTCACTGCTAAAATAAATTATATAGATTTTTATAAATTATATATTATAACTAAATTATATATAAAATTTCCTTTAGCAGTGAATAGTTTCTTTTCTAAAAATTTATTTTATTTTATTATTTATTTATTTTGAGTCAGAGTCTCACTCTGTTGCCCAGGCTGGTCTTGAACCCCTGAGCTCAGGTAATCCTCTTGCCTTGCCCTCCCAAATTGCTGGGATTACAGGTGTGTGCTACCATGTCCGGCTTGTAGTGGATAGTTTCTATTTCATATAGCTGTATACGTATATATATCATGGCTGGACATGTGACCAAGGTGGAAGAATAGCTTGAGGCCAGGAATTCAAGACCAGCCTGGGCAACATAGTGAGATCTTGTCTCTTAAAAATTTTTTTTTTTTTCAAATCTATAGATCTTGGCCGGATGCTGTGGCTCATGCCTATAATCTCAGCACCTTGGAGTGTGGAGGTAAGAGGATTACCTGAGCTCAAGGGCTCAAGACCAGCCTGGGGAACTTGATGAGACCTCATCTCTACAAAAAATCAGAAACAAAAATAAAAATCAGCCAGGTGTGATGGTGTACTCCTGTGGTTCCAGTTACTTGGAAGGCTGAGGAGGAAGGATCGCCTGAAATCAGCAGGTCGAGGCTGCAGTCCATGAGCATGCCACTGCACTCTAGCATGGATGACAGAGTGAGACTCTGACTCAACCCCCCCCCAAAAAACTATATATCTCATGAACACAATTTAAAATAAAATAAATACTAGACAAAAATTAACATATACCGATTTTAAATAATCCAGGCACCACTTTTACAATACCTAAAAAGAAAAAGTGTAGAAAAAATTTAAATTCTGAAAACTTACTATTTACATTTACATTCTAGAAAGGTGAATCAATAGCAGTCCACAGAAATATAGGACTAGCAGAGGCCAACCCTGATTACCACCGTACCCATGCCTCTCTTTAATAGTAACTCCTTATTCTATGTAACAAAAAAGAAAGACTAGTTCACTGTGCTCCTTAACATAATTGACAATTATGCATTTACTTGTTTGTTTACTCATTCAATGCCTGTCCCCAGTAATTCACTGGAAGTCCCATGAGGACAGGAAAGGTAACAGTTCTGTTCACTACTCAGCAACTATCACAGCACTTGGCAAGCATTCATTAAAATTAATAACTTGACTTGAATTCATGAGTAAATATTTTCTTTTAGATTCACAGAACTTATACACACATCATTCAGAAAAAGTTGCCTTAAGTCAAACAAGAATGAAGTTGGCTCAGAAACCCCATAATATGTGTTTTTAAGGAAAAACAAAAAAAATGATCAAATTAGACAGCTAGTTAGAGAAACATAATAGAAGATAAAACTATTCCTTCTTATGTTTATGAATATATTTGATGGTGTTTGAACCCAGTATATCACATTGTTAAGACATAACTTGACGTATAATCAATTAAAAATCAATGAAAAAACAATGAACAGGTTGTGTTTTTGTAGATTTACTGCAGAAATTAAACTCTGATAAATATTTGCAAAACAAAGACTCACAAATAGTATTTTATCCTTTTAATGTTTTAGGCTATTACAATTTTGCAATCATATCTTTATTTTTAGACTCCGTAAAATATTCTAACAAAAATAAATTCTGGCAAGAAAAATGAGCTGTGTTTCAAACCTACATATGCCAACCATCATACCTCCTTCCAACTGTGCATAAGGAATATTATATTATGCATGAAACATTTCATATAACATTTTGCTACAGTTACAATTCAGGTATTAGGGAAGCCATTGTTAAAATTAGATAACTCCAAAGAACAACGATGCATAATTCTACCCAAAGATGAATGAGTGGAGATGACTATTTTGAGATTTCTGGCACTCCCATGAGAGTCACTGAGAAGCAGATATGCATTTGGATGCTGAGTTAATACAGTTTACCAGCCTACCCATTCCCTTTGAGAAGAAGACACAAAACAGCTATCAAAAGCTGATTCATCACCCAGCAGAGCAAGTGGGCATGGATGTGTCAGTTTTTTGTTTGTTTGTTTTTACCTAAACCTAAACAGACCCCTTTTCTCCCCAGAGCCTTCCTGGAGAACTGCTTCTTTCTTAAGATTCTGCCCAAGGGCCCTAACCTTACCCCAACCTCTATGGGAAAGCCCCTGACTTGCCACAAAACAGAGATGATTCTGCACTCCAGCTGACTCCCACTCCACACCCACGGGTGCACAGATCAAAGTCCATGAGAGAGTTTTTGTTGTTGTTTTTTTGTTTTTACTTCTATCTCCCTTTTAGACTCAGAGCTCAGTGAATTCAAGAATCATACCATATTCACTCCCATATCCTCCAGGCCTGGAACAAACCAGACATTCAAATGTATATCAAAGGCAAAGATGAGATCAGAAATTGTGAACACTGAAAGCTATATATCTCTCTAGATATAGCGCTGTGTATAGACATATATATGTATATGTGTGTGTGTGTATGTGTGTGTGTGTGTGTGTGTGTGTGTATATATACACATATTACAAAAAAGTTATCAGAGCTAAGGGAGGTATTTAGAATAAATTCCAACCTTAAAGAATAGTCTATATTCCAAACTCTGAGCTTTGAACTCAGACTTAAATAACCAAATGAACAGCCAACACTGAGACGTTTCTAGACAATAGCCATCCACTGCAATGAACCATAATCATGCCATTGTACTCCAGCCTAGGCACAAGGATGAGATCCTGACAACAGCAACAACAAAAATCCTAGGCTGGGCTTGGTGGCACACGCCTGTTTATCCCAGCACTTCAGGTGGCAGAGGTGGGCGGACTGCTTCAGCCCAGGAGTTCAAGACCAGTCTGGGCAACATAGAGAACCCTCCTCCCTACCAAAAAAAAACAAAACAAAAAGGAGGGGCATGGTGGTACCCGCCTGTAGTCTCATCTACTTCGGATGCTGAGCAGAAGGATCTCCTGTCCTGAGCCCAGAAGGTACTGCCTAGGCAACAGAGTGAGACCCTGACTCAAAAAAAAAAAAAAAAAAAAAAAAAGTCCTAAAGAGAAACTAAAATAATATTTGAAGAAATTAGATTTTAAAAAGAAGAAAAAAAAAAAATAGCCATCCATCTACTGTGACTCCTAGGAACTGAGTCTTAGTGTGTATAATGAAAAAATGGGGTATGGAGGAACATATACAACAAGATTTCCACTTTGGGCACCACTTATAAAGACGAGAATTATTATTATGGCCAACAACACATCAAAAGAAAAAAAAATGTCATCTACCTAGAATTAACAAGCAGTTTTATCATAGGCAGACAGTTCCTCCGTATAAATTCAGCTCCATTATCCCAGGGTAAGGTCATGCTGATTTACTATATATTTCACATGCTAGTTAAGAAACTCATCTATATCACTCAAAATGTCTTTTGAATCAAGACGATGGTCACCCTGCCTGTGCCACAGCTCTGGTCCCTGGAGGGGTGAAATATATGCTATAAAAAGGAAAGTCTTGATTTGTATACACGGTTGCTTAGCATCAAGTACTTTTATGTCAAAAGACAAATGGGACCAATAAAAGAGCTTATTACAAAGGCTACCAATCAGACCTAGAAAAGTCATGACCCAGCGCCAACTTCCCGAAGCAATTCTCAGTTGGATTTGATATTTATTGTTGTTATGATTTTTCACACAATGAAATCACTCAAATTCCCTCCCCCATGATCTTTTAAAACTCCATTTCCTCACTTTCCAACCATAACTGTTTTATCTTTTTCACACTGGCAAATATACTCATTTTTTCCTTTTGCCCTCAAATATAGATCTGTAGTTTATTCTTGAACCTTCTGCTTTTTATACCTGCCGACCAACTTTTCTTATAGTCTTTTTTTGCCCAGTCCTTTTCCTCCACCCCCACCCCCACCCCCTTGAAATGCTGAGGCTTTGAGACCTTTTCTGAGACTCACATGTCTCCTGACCCCGGCAGAATGAACTTCTCTTCTGTGCTCAACTTCCCATGGTTCTTGCTATCCATTCCTGCTGCAAGCTCCTCACTCTAGGATCGTTTATACATATCTCCCACTGCCAGGCTGATGTATCCTAGGACAGGAAACATACCCAGCCACACATCTAATTGATAGCAGGTCCCAATGAATGCAAAACTAATGAGCAAGTGACTAAGAAACAGATGACAGGGTAAAGAAAAATAAAGTAGGCTGGGCGTGGTGACTCACACCTATAATCCCAGCATTCTGGGAGACTGAATGAGAAGATCACATGAGGCCAGGAGCTCGAGATCAGTCTGGGTCTCGACAAAAAAATAATAATAATTAGCTGGGTGTGGTGACGCACACCTGTAGTCCCAGCCACTTGAGAGGCTGAAGTGGGTAGAAGGATCACCTGAGCCCAGGAGGTCGAGGTTCTCCAGCCTGGGCAACAGAATGAAATCCTGACTCAAAGAAAAAAAAAGGGAGGGGGATGTTAGAAACACTATGGATGCAAAAAGTAGGCAAGGCACAGTCATTAAGAGAAAAGACTACAGCCAATTGCCCAGGTTCAAATCCCCCATTTTCTAGTTGTGTGACCTTGGGAAAAGTACCATGATGAACGGAATGTTTGTGTCCCCTCAAAATTCATGTTAAATTCCTAACCTCCAATGTGATATTGCTATGAGGTGGGGCTCTTGAGAGATGATTAGGCCATGAGAGATAGACTCCTGAAGTATGAGATTTGTACCCTTATAAAGGGGGCCCCAGAGAGCCGCCTCACCCCTTACGCCATACAGCTAGAAGGTACCATCTATGAACCAGGAGGCAGGTCCTCACAAGACACTGAATATGCCGTCAGCTTAATCTTGGACTTCCCAGCCTCTAGAACGGAGAAGCAAATATTTGTTGTTTAAGCTACCCAGTCTATGTTATTTTTGTTATAGCAGCCCAAACAGACCATGGCAGGTAATTCCTTTATTGAGTGTCATGAGGAATAACTAAGCTAATATAAGCCAAATACTTTTTTTTTTGCATTGGAGTCTCACTCTGTCACCCAAGCTGGAGTGCACTGGCATACTCATGGCCACTGCAGCCTCAGTCTGCTGGGTTCAGGCCATCCTTCCACCTCAGCCTTCCAAGTAGCTAGAACCACAGCTAGGCACTACAACGCATGGCTATTTATTTATTTATTTATTGTAGAGGCAAAGACTCACCAAATTGCCTAGGCTGGTCTTGAACTCCTAGGCTCAGGCAATCTTCTTGCCTCAGCCTCCCAAAGTGCTGGAACTATAGGCATGAGTCGCCATGCCTGGCTGCCAAATACTTTTAGAAGTGCCTTTAGACACTCTAAACACTTTAAGTGTCTAAAAGTAACATTTACACAATAGATTAGCCTTTTTAAAAATCTGTTGATTCTATATTAATACACCTTTTACAGTCGGACGTGGTGACTCACATCTATAGTCCCAGCACTTTGGGAAGCCAAGGCGAGAGGACTGCTTGAGCCCAGGAGTTAGAGACCAGCCTAGGTGACATAGCAAGACCTGGAATCTATAAAAATAAAATCATTAGCCAGGCATGGTTGTGTGTACCTGTAGTCCAGATACTTGGGAGACTGAGACAAAAGTATCACCTGAGCCCAGAAGGTTGAGGCTACAGGCTGGAGTGCAGTGGCATGCTCACGGCCACCACAGCCTCGACCTGCTGGTCTCAGGCAATCTTTCCACCTCAGCCATCCAAGTAGCTGGAACTACAGGCATGCGCCACCATGCCCAGCTTAATTTTTTGATTTATTGTAGAGATGAAGTCTTGCCAAGTTGCCCAGGCTGGACTTGAACCTGTGGGCTCCAGTAATCCTCTCACCTCAGCTTCTCAAAGTGCTAGGATTATAGGCATGAGCCACTACAACCAGCCTAATAAAATAAGAAGTTTTTAAAAAAAAATTTAAGTGCTTTCTTACTGACAGTTAACAAACCCACAGAAACCTAGACCTCTACCTCTGGTTATAATGACTTGTGCACATGTCTGAGTTGGCCTGTTACTACACAGAATTCATTTAATCAATTCACATTACATGAAACAGTTTCATTTTTAAATGTATGCATTACTGTATACCCATTTTCCCCTCAAGTTATAGGAAAATACCACACGATTAGTTTTTAGTTTTTTTAAAAAAAATTTTGAGATCAAAACCCCCAAGCATAGAGCTCAAATGGGAA
Organism: Carlito syrichta; assembly: GCF_000164805.1. NCBI lineage: Eukaryota > Metazoa > Chordata > Mammalia > Primates > Tarsiidae > Carlito > Carlito syrichta. Next base: position 667,853 of record NW_007250673.1, read on the forward strand.
ATAAAAACAATGGAAAAGTTTTCCAACAAAACTGGAGGTGCAGAGGTACTGAAAAATGAATGGGAACTTAAGCCCAGAGGGGAAGTCATAACCACCAATCCAGAAGGCTCCTTCCTCCCTCTCCGGGCTTGGCCTCAGGCTCCTGAGAGCCAGGGGGAAACCCCAGAGTGTGGTCTCCCCACCCTGGGGCCCTGGGCGAGCAGCCATATTTACTCAGGGAAATCAGAGCTGCAGTATATTTGATCCTGGCCCTTAAAATCAAAGGCTCAGTCTTGGGGTAGGGTAAGCTGCTGAAAGATGATCTACACGGAATTAAAATATTATAAACCAATGAGTGCTCTTTAAGGACAATCCTCAAAAACCTTTTCCCTGCTCTGAGACCTGGGACTTAGTCATGCCTCTCTTTTCAGGATAAGACATGGGCCAACTTCTGGGGAACTCCCCACTAGTCAGAGCTGTATTCCAGCAGAGATAGTAAATCCAAGCTCTCACATCCCATTCTCCACTCTTCGCCCTGCTGAGGACCAGTGATTGTCCAGCCACACAAATCTCTTTCTGCAGAGAAATTCACTCTTAATTTTTTTTTCTTTCTAGAATAGTAGTCATTAGTGAACAGGGTTAGGTAGGTTAATGCTTTCTCAATCTTATAATGGGACTTTCACAACAGATGTGTTATTGCTACCGTGTGTTCTGGAATATGAATCATAACACACAGCAATTATTATTGAATTACTTTTAAGTACACCACTGAAATAGAATGTCTCATTAACCAGCCGTGCTTTCTCCATTAGCAAACCAATCATTACAGTAGGTCCCTCTACCTCAACAGGGGAAAAAACTCCCAACTCAACCGATACAGCCTCTTGAATCACAACTGTAGGCCACGGCTTATGAAACGTGGCTCTCTGATTGCCAGAGAAGCGTCAAAACTCAAAAATTAACCTTGCCTGCTACCAAGTTCTGAGAATTAGTTGTCAGAAGGAACACCTACCTGCTTTGTTCTCTATATGGGACAGTATAATTTGAACAGAAAAATATAAAATACCTTCTTTTATTATTTTTGTCAATTGGGTCTCACTGTCGCCCAGGCCGGCATGATTACCACTCACCACATCCTTGAACTCCTGGGCTCAGGTGATCCTTGCGCCTCAGCCTCCTAAGTAGCTGGGTCTACAGGCATGCACTACCATGCCTGATTAATTTTTTTAATTTTTTTTTTTTTTTTTGTAGAGGCAAGTTCCTGCTATGTTTCCCAGGCTGGTCTCGAACTCCTGGACTCAAGGGATCCTCCAGCCTTGCCTTGCCAAAGTGCTGGGATTATAGGCATGAGTCACTGGGCCTGGCCTAGAATACCATTTTGTAAGGAGAAAAAAGCCCAAATGGCCTACAAGGTTATACATTTTGGCTAAGGGCTATAGAAAGAATATAAAAAGCAAAAGGCAGAAATTTCAAAAATGTTTATGATATGGATGGGGAGAACTGGGTGGCTTAAACAACAAATATTTATCACACAGTTCTGAAATGAAAACAACACAGGTAGAAAAATATAAGGTAGTGTATAATTAACCCAGTGCTATATGATTTGATATCAATAATAAGGAGTAAATGAGCACAGTCCAAGGTAAGATCAGTAATGGTGGAGAATGGTAGGTTCAAGAATAACTATCATGACTCAAGAAAGGGATTAAACCATCATTATTATTCATTGATTCATTTATTTATTTATGCATTTTTGAGTTGTTGTCTTACTCTGTCACCCAGGCTGTAGTGCAGTGGCACGCTCACAATCACTTCAGCCTCAACCATCTTCCACCTCAGCCTTCCAAGTAGCTGGAACTACAGGCACATACCACCACATTTGGCTCATTTAAAAAAAAACTAATGTAGAGATGAAGTCTTGCCAGGTTGCCCAGGCTGGTCTCGAACCCCTGGACTCAGGCATTCTCTCGCCTCTGCTTCCCAAAGTGCTGGAATTACAGGTGTGAGCCACTGCATCTGGCTAAAGTATCATTTTAGATGATCTCCTAGAGACTATTAGCTTAATATGTTACTGGGATCATAAAACAGACAAACAAAGATACTGGCATTGTCAGAACCATGTTAGAGACCATATTGAGGGCAATATTCTGTTCTTGTAACCAAGGAGAAAAACTCCTAATCACCATCACCTTGGAAGGTGACCTGAAACACGTCTAGTCTAACTCATAGATGACATAAGCCTGTTATTTTCCCTTAAGTGTCCATTTTTATGTATTTTCAACCCTTTTCTAAATAAGTTATGAAAATTACAAGAAAGGACATAAGAACACATTTAGGAAAAAAAATTTTAATCAACGTGAAAATCCAAAATTCTTTAAAAATAAAAAGCATCTTTAAAAAAAAACCCTAAAAAACAGTAGCTGAGCACACTCATAATCCTAGCATTTTGTGGGGCAGAGAGGGAAGGATCCCTTAATGCCAGGAGTTTGAGGACATTCTAAGCAACATAGTGAGATTTTGCCTCTACAAAAAGTAAAAAAAAAATAGCTGGGTGTGGTGGCACGTTCCTGTAACCTCAGCTACCCAGGAGCATGAGGCAGGAGGTCAGGGTTACAGTGAGCTATGATCCCACCACTATACTCTAGCCTGGGTGACAGAGTCAGTCCCTATGCCCCTCCCCCCCCCAAAATAGTAGCCACCACGAGGGCCTGCTGGGTAATGGGTACGTGGGACTTGTCTGTACTCTTTTTTTTTTTTTTTTTTTTTTT
>NW_007250673.1:670678-694523 GCF_000164805.1 Carlito syrichta
TTCCAAGTAGCTGGAACTACAGGCGCGTGCTCCCACGCCCGGCTAATTTTTGATTTATTGTAGAATTCTTTTTACAACTTCTTACTAGTCTGTAATTATTTTTAAATTGTAAAAAGTTTTTAAATCACAAAGAGTAAAGTCAAAATGTAAACATTTTTTGTAACTATATGAGTTAACTTGAATAAATGTAACTAAGTTGCAAATCTAATTCTAAGCTTCCTTGAAGCAAAGGCTTAAAGCCACAAAAGAAATTCCCTTTGAGAGCTCTTATTCTTCTATTAAGGGATGGAAAGGCATGTAAGGGACAATGAACTCTGGCAGATTCTTCTGGGCAGTTTTCTTGTCAGCTTTCAGCAAGGGAAGAGAACACAATATTCAACTAACTACAGCTCTGGGGAGCGAACAGCTATGGAATCCGAAAGAACCTGGTACCTGGAGCTGGGAATGAATTCCGGTCCTTCAGGCACACTAAATTCAATGCCAAGTTCTTTTAGGCAGGTTTCTGACAAAAGTTGTTTGACAGACAGGTTGAGCTTATACTCCACGCTGCCACCAGCAACTGGTATTCTGAACTACTACTGGTAAGGATAACTTTAAACATAGAGAGGCCGGTCACAGTGACTCACGCCTGTAATCCCTGCACTTTGGGAGGCTGAGGCGAGAGGATTGCCTGAGCTCAAGGGTTTGAGACCAACTTGGTGAGACCTCATCTCGACAATAAATCAAAAAATTAGCTGGGTGTGGTGGTGCATGCCTATAGTTCTAGCTACTTGGAAGGCTAAGTTGGAAGGATCACCTGAGCCCAGCAGGTAGAGGTTGCAGTGGCCATGAGCATGCCACTGCATTCCAGCTTGGGTGACAGAGTGAGATTCTGACTAAAAAAGAAAAATTTAAAAAAAGTCAAAACACAGGGAAAATTAGACCACCAGACAGCGGGGTACTACCTTGTTAGCAAAATTGAGAAATTTGTTTATTTATTTATTTGTTTATTTTTTGAATCAGAGTCTCACTCTGTCACCCAGGCTGGAGTGTAAGTGGCACACTCATGGCCACTGCAGCCTTGACCTGCTAGGCTCAGGTGATCTTCTGCCTCAGCCTTCCAAGTAGTTGGAACTATAGGCACGAGTCACCACACCTAGCTAATTATTTATTTATTTATTGTGGAGATGAGGTCTCACCAAGTTGCCCAGGTTAGTCTCAAACCCATGGGCTCAGGCAATCCTCTCACACTGGCCTCCCAAAGTGCTAAGTTTATAGGCATGAGTCACCACACCTGGCAAGTTGAGAAATTTAACCAGACCTTTCTGCACAATGCATACACACAGATGTGGGGCACTAAGGAGGCTGTAAGTTAAACAAAGCATTCTTTTTAGCATACAGCAAAGATTCTGCTCTCATACTTAGACATGCATTTGATTGATAGAGCATCCAGGGATCTATACCATGGTCAATCGCTGAAATGCTTTGAACCTCATAAGTTTTCAAGATGGGAGTTACCACTCTCTTAACTGAGCCAATGTAATTCATAAATATTCCCAAGGAACAGCCAATTCTGAGCAGCATGGCTCCCTGATGAAGCCTTTGATGTCACTACCCTCAAGCTTTATTTAACATTTGCCAAGTGAATTCAGAGAATGACTGCCCAAGGTAACAAAGATTCCTGTACGGATTTAAAAGGTGGACAAGTCATGTTTTACCTTGATGTTTTTTTTTTTCACCTTGCATTTGTAAGAATGAGAGAAGATATATATGCAAAAGAACAATGTGTATTACTTAAGTTTTGAAGGAAAAAAGAAACAGAAGAGTAACTTATCATTCTTGCAATGTTTTGCTTTATAAATTACTTGGCAGCATTTTGCCCAATCCATAAAGCAATTTTAAGTACCATGTTTGGCCATAGATCATTTCCATAAAAGTCTAATAACTGCACTAAATTTTTGAAGGGTTGATTTAATTTAAATTAACTTCAGATATTTAGTGACTATTATATATGGGCATTATATAAGACCTACTAGATCCATTTGTATAAGGCCCTGCCCTCAAATACCTCACAATATAATGGGGGAAGGAAAGAGGAAAAAGACATGTAATGTACACAAATAGACACTGTTATGGGCTGGATCACATTCCACCAAAATTCAAAATTCTTATATTGAAGTCTTAATCTCCAGTATTTCAGAAATATATCTGTATTTGGAGATAGGATCTTTAAAGAAGTTATTAAGGTTATATGAGGTCATATGGATGGCATGCCCTAATCCAATCTGACTGCTGCCCTTCTAAGAAGAGGAAGAGACACCAGGGACACAGGCACACAGAGAGCAGGCCATGTGAGGACACAGAGAGAAGGCAGCTGTTTGCAAATTAAAGCCAGAGGTCTCAGAAGAAACCAAACCTGTTGACACCTTGATTTTGGACTTCAGCCTGCAGAACTGTAAGAAAGTAAATTTCTGTTATTTCAGTTACCTTATCTGTGGTGTTTCTGTCAAGACAACCCTAGCAGACTAATACAGACACCCTGAAGGGAAACGGATGATACACACCACAAGAGGAAAATGACATTTCATTTAGTTAGAGGAATCAGAAGAGACTACCTGGACAAAGCACTCGGGATGAATCCTGGAGGATGGGTGGAATTCCAAAAGGCGAAGGTCAGGAAAAATTATTCCAGTGCACATAAAAGATAAATCATCAATGATTCAGATTTCTGGTGTCACAACAATAATTATGTCAGAATATGGAGAAGTGCCTTGTAGATGGCCATGAAGCTACCAAAATTTCTTAGTTTTTCTTTTTTTAAGAAAAACACTCTGGGCTCGGTGGCTCAGCCTGTAATCCCACGCTTTGGGAGGCCAAGGTGAGTGAATTGCTTGAGCCCACAGGTTTGAGACCCGCCTGGGCAACTTGGCGAGACCTCATCTCTACAATAAATCAAAAAAACTAGTCAGGTGTGGCACCGCACGCCTGTAGTTCCAGCTACTTGGAAGGCTTAGGTGGAAGGATCACTGGAGCCCAGCAGGTAGAGGCTGTAGTGGTTGGGAGTGGTCACTGCACTCCAGTCTGGGTGACAGAGTGAGACTCCAACTCAAAAAAAAAAAAAAAAGAAAAACACACATAGAAGTTCTGAGTACAGATGTCCTATAAAATTCTAAGATTAGTGTGAGACAAACATTTCTGAAATTACATGCTTTAGATATATGTTGGAAGTCATTATTTCACTGCAAGCTAGCCTGAATTCTGAAGAGCTTGCAAAAATAAACACCACTCTCTAAAAAGGACAGTAACCCAAATTCCAAATTTATGTTCTTTACATAATCTGTTAGGTGTCACACACAACACTAGACTGATACATACCCTTCTAGGAACTAAATAAATACTGACTGATCAAAACAAAGCCCTCATTTTAGCCTGCTCTGACTTTCAGCTTGATAGAATAAAGGTCAGGAAGACATTCATTCTCTCTCTTGAAATTTCTACCTCAATTAGTAAACAAGGCAGTGTAATATTTTACACAATGAATTACACTATTTTATTATTAGACCATTGGGAACACTGTTAGATCACCCTTCTTGCAATAAGACATTTATTTATACTCCCTTAATTCGCAGACTCCAGTGAAACTTCGATAATTAAAAAGGTATTTAAAACTTAGATCATTAAGAAGACATTGACCAAACACAATAAGTTTCCACAGATACCAAGACAAACTAAAAACTCAATTCAGGATCTGAGCTTTAATTATATCCTTTCTATTTATCGAAGACAAATGTCAAAATACCCACATGACTGCATTTCAATGCAAGCAGAAAGCTAGCAACTGCTAAGGAACCCATGAAAATGAATGTGGTAATCCTGTTTCTTAAGGGTGTTACCTAGTAGAATGTAGGTCTTTTGACCAGACTCCTTATTTCTGAGTACTGCTAGGAACCAGGGGTGTAAAGGTGACCCATCACTTCCAGTATCTGGTCCAGTTTTATTTACTGGGGGAGGAAGGGAGCAGCCATGGAGAAGAGAAGAGAAAGAATGCCCCTATCCTAAACCCATTTCAGAAGATGGATGTGGCCAGGTGCAGTGGCTCACGCCTATAATCCCAGCATTTTGGAAGGCAGAGGTGAGAGGATTGCCTGAGTCCATGGGTTTGAGACCAGCCTGGGCAACATGGCGAAACCTCGTCTCTACAATAAAATTTAAAAATTACCTGGGCATAGCCGGGCTCGGTGGCTCAGCCTGTAATCCCGTGCCTTTGGGAGGCTGAGGTGAGTGGATTGCCTGAGCCAGAGGGTTCGAGACCCACCTGGGCAGCGAGACCCCATCTCTACAATAAATCAAAAAATCAGCTGGGCTTGGTAGCACGCGCCTGTAATTCCGGCTACTTGGAAGGCTGAGGCGGAAGGATCGCCGGAGCCCAGCAGGTCGAGGCTGTGGTGGCCGGGAGCGGTCACTGCATTCCAGTCTGGGTGACAGAGTGAGACTCCAACAAAAAAAAAAAAAAAAAAAATTACCTGGGCATGATGGCACATGCCTGTAATTCCAGCTTCTTGGAAGGCTGCAGCAGAAGGATCCCTTGAACCCAGCAGGTCAAGGCTGTGGTGGCCGTGAGCATTCCACTGCACTCCAGCCTGGGTAATAGAGTGAGACTCTGATCTCCAATTCAAAAAAAAAAAAAAAGAAAAGAAAGAAAGAAAAGAAAAGAAAAGATGGATGTCAAAAGAACAGGCCTTTGCTTCTCAGAAGGATTTCGCTCAATAAAAGAAGTACCCTGGGCTTTGACTGTCAGCATGAAGAATTACCATCACGAGAGGCCAGGGCTTCCCTAGTACGGTAGAAGGGATATGCTGCGAGCCAGGAGCCCTACAACAGGGGCTCCCACCACCCTATTCTCACTGCATTTCCCCAAGGAAAAAAAATGGGAGTGCAAAAAATAGAGGTTCTTTTCTCAAGTGACATCTAAGACAAGTGAAAGGCCTTTGCTGACTGTGCCTCTGCCCTATAGTAAGGATTCCAGAGGAGAGAGAACACTGGCCAACTAAGATCCTCACAGACCCCAAATAAGTTACTGAGAAGGAAAAAATAGATACATGGGAAGCTTAAGGTATACCAAGCAAGACTGTTCTTTTGAAGAAAATGCTCTATAAAGTCAGGCAATCCACCTCTCACATAAATGCAAGCAGCTTTCATGATAGGAACTCCTGGGCCACTTGCTCTCTCAAGGTAAAACTATTGAACTAAAAATAAGAACATATTGATTTTTAGGGATTATTGTGTCTCAGCAGAAAAGGAAGGTCCTCAGGTTTCAAGAAAGTTTGCAGGGAGGGCGGTTATTGGACAAATACTACCTATTTGTGAGTACCCAGGGTGCATTTCTATATATAGAAATATTTATTTATTTTGTTGTTGTTAAGCTGCAGTAAAAACATCTTTGAACACAGCATTGTACCAGAAAGCAAAGTCATTTGTGGATGCCCTCCCAGAAAAGCCAAAGGGCAGCCAAATATCAATAGTCTCCAAGTCTCCAAATATTTTCTTTTATTGAAATGTATGATACTAACATAACTTTCCAATTAAGTTTTTTTAAAAAGACCTTAAATACTAAAAAATCTGCTCTTCAAATATTGCTAAATCTTGCAGAATTCAGTGATGATTAAAATAAAAATCCAAGGAGTGAGTATTTCATATAGATGTGTACATACAAATATTTTCTTTTATTCAAATGTAGTATGCTAATAGATAACTTTCCAATTAAGGTAAAAAAAAATTTAAGTACTAAAAAATCATTTAACATTGTTCTTAAAACATTGTTAAATCTTTATGATGATTAAAATAAAAGTCTAGCTAGTGCAGTAGCTCATGCCTATAATCCCAGCACTTTGGAAAGCCGAGCTGAGAGGATTGCCTGAGCCCAGGAATTCGAGACCAGCCTGGGCAAGATGGCATGACCTCGTGTCTACAATAAATCAAAATTAACTGAGTGTGGTGGTACCCACCTGTAGCCCCAGCTACTCAGAGGGCTGAGGTGGAAAGTTGCCTGAACTGCGGAAGTCAAGGGTACAGTGAGCCATGATCACACCACTGTACTCCAGCCTGGGCAACAGAGAGAGACTCTGACTCACAATAATAATAATAATAAAATGAGATGAGTGTTTCATAGAGGTGTGTGCCATGGTATACATACAACACTTCACGTTGTCACTCCATAAACTGAGTCCAAGGTGATCTATTTATAGGTCTACTACTTGCCCATCTACTTACAACCTTCAAAGACATAACCAGATATACCAGAAAACTAGACTAAATAGGATAGAAGACATTTAAGTGTGATCACCCCTGCACCAGTGCCCTGACCTTGAGCCTGTCCTGGGAGGAGTCACATGCTGATATTCAGGTCGCATTCATTAGCAGGCTGAGGAGAGGCAATGGGCACATCTGGCAAGTGTCATGCGCAGTGGGGGGCACCAGGAATCTCTGAGCCAAGGAGATGGTGGCCCTGCTTTCACAGGGGATCTCAACTCTGCTTAGACTGACTTCCTGACTGCAGCCTTTCAGGTCAGAGACTCCCTGATCCATCACAGTCTACTAGGAGAACCCTCCTTCAGATACACCCATTACAGACCCCAGTTCCACTGCTCAGGGAAGTCATCCAGCTGAAGGGGGTGCACATGCCACAGGAGGAGACTGTCCCACAGGGGGAACCTCCTTCCCCACTGTGAAATGTGCTGCATCTTCCCCATTCAGAATACGCCTGTACTTCAGGAAGGCGAATTCCCACTAGTGTCCTGACTACTCCCTTCTCTCAAGCCCCCTTTGCCCCTTGGATGTCCACCCTTGGGTGCAGCTGACCTGCATCAGGCAAAGGGTGTGGTCATTTGTGAAAAGCACCCATAGCGAGTGATGTCATCAAAGTACAGGAAGAGGCGGCTCTTTCGGTTCATCACTTCCGGGGCATCTGGTCCTGCCCCAAGATCAATGGCTGGTTCTTGACAGCATTCAAGTGGACTAGATGATGGCAAGGAGGGCTTCAGAGGGCACTGGGGAAGATTGGAGGCATCGAGGGCCCTGGGCTGACCAGAGTATCTTAGAGTATGAGCAACGGATATATCGCCCCTGCTAGGGATAGAGCCCACCTTATGTGTGGAGCGGGTAAGGAGGTGCCTTACTTCCAGTGATTTCTGCCCAATTCTCTTCAGGACATAGGTGGGAGTCCTGGTCTTATATCATGCTGAGGAAAACACTTTTATTTTACAAGCTGGTAGAAAAACATCAGTTGGTGGGCTCGGTGGTTCACATCTATAATCCCAGCACTTTGGGAAGCAGAGGTGAGTGGACTACCTGAGCCCAGGGGTTCAAGACTAGCCTGGGCAACTTGGCGAGACCTCATCTCTACAATAAATTGAGAAAATATTAGCTGGGCATGGTGGTACATGCCTGGGGCTCCAGCTACTTGGAAGGCTGAGGTGGAAGGATCACCTGAGCCCAGAAGGACAAGGCTGCGGGTGGCCATGAGCATGACACTGCACTGCAGCCTGGGTGACAGCGAGACTCCAGCTAAAAAAAAAAAAAAAAAAATTTCCAGGTCTGGTGGCTCACACCTGTAATCCCAATACAATGGGAGGTAGAGGCAAGAGGACTGTCTGAGCCCAGGGGTTCGAGACCAGCCTGGGCAACTTGGCAAGACTTTGTCTCTACAATCAATCAAAAAATTAGATGGGTGTGGTAGCACATGTCTGTAGTTCCAGCTACTTGGAAGGCTGAAGCAGAAGGATCGCCTGAGCCCAGCAGGTTGAGGTTGTAGTGGCCGTGATTATGCCACTGCACTCCAGCCTGGGTGATAGAGCGAGACACTGAATCAGAAAAGAAAACCATGATTTTACACAAACATCATCTAGCACACATTGAACTTATATTTGCTAGGCATTTTCACAAGTCTTTTGATATCTTGCTCGTTTCTTGTTCCAGTCCATTATGGCTATTTTTCATATTTAACCATCTTTTGCAACTTTTCCTTAAACATTTTCAATGTTAATGGGTCTTAATTCCAAAACCGATCAATCCATGACCTTCAGTTGAAATGCTTTGTTTTTTTCTCTCAGAACCCATGTGATAGTGCCCTGAGAGGGATAGGGCCTGGTTCCTTCTATAAGGGCCAAGGGTGGGGTCTTCAGAGTATGATCTACCTGCCTAACCTGGAATTGTTAGGTTTGTGCAGATTTTTAATTTTTTTTTTTTTTTTTAATTTTGAGACAGGGTCTCACTCTGTTTCCCAGGCTGGAGTACAGTGCCATGATGACCACGGCTCACCACAGCCTTCAACGATTCCAGGCTCAAACGAATCTCCCACCTCAGCCTCTCAAGTAGCTGGGACTAAAGGCGCCCACTACCACGCCCGGCTAGTTTTTCTGCTTTTTTTGTAGAGACAGGGTCTCGTTTTGTTATCCAGGCTGGTCTCGAGCTCCTGGCCCCAACCAATTCTCCCACCTCAGCCTCCCAAAGTGCTGGGATTGTAGGCATGAGTCACCGTGTCTGGCGTTAGGTGTTTATTATTATTATTGTTATTTTTTTTGCGTAGGAGTCTCACTCCGTCACCCAGGCTGGAGTGTAGTTGCACGCTCACAGCCAACACAGCCTTAGCCTCCTGGGCTCAGGCAACCCTTCTGCCTTAGCCTTCCAAGTAGCTGGAACCACAGGCACGTGCCACCATGTTAGGCTAATTTTTTGATTTATTGTAGAGATGAAGTCTCATCAAGTTGTCCGGGCTGGTCTCAAATTCCTGGGCTCAGGCAACCCTCTCACTTTCACCTCCCACAGTGCTGGGATTACAGGTGTGAGCCACCATGCCCAGTCCAGTACGTGTTTTAAATAAGTACATGCTTCTTCATTGATGTGGGAGACAGTTGAGTCAGCTACATGATACCCACAAGGGCCATCTCCAAGAGGCTCCATGATTCTGCTCAGTCCCAACTTGGATGAAAACTTTCCCAACATGTATCTAGAAGATTCCACTCATAAGCTGGGAGTAAGCACATGGATTTTACTGAAGACTTTACAGAGAGAAAGACCAGGTTGCCAGCACTGAAAGAACAGCACCAAGGCCTACAGCACCTCTCTGCTCTCAAATCGTTTCTTGGTGTCCAGCCACCAGCCTACCCACCCTCTCTTCGTCTTCCCATGAGAGGTCCCTGAATCTCACTGATTCTTGTCTCCCATCAGGGACATTTCAGAAACCTGTCAATCTCTCTCCCTTTCCCATGCAGAAAAAATTTAATTTCCTTCTATCCCAGTTTCTTTTCTTTCTTTTTTTTTTTGAGTCAGAGTCTCACTCTGCCATGCAGGCTGGCGTGCAGTGGCATGCTCATGGCCACTGCAGCCTCGACCTGCTGGGCTCAGGTGATTCTTCCACTTCAGCCTTCCAGGTCGCTGGAACTATAGGCATGCACCACTACACCTGGCTATTTTTTTATTTATTTATTGTAGAGACGAGCTCTTACCAAGTTTCCTAGGCTGGTCTTGAACTCCTGGGCTCAGGCAATCCTCTGGTCTCTGTCTCCCAAAGTGCTGAGATTATAGGCATGAGCTATCGTGCCTGACTATCCCAGTTCCTATCCAGATCTTGCACCCCTCACCTGGCACTCAGCACTGCTCTCAAGAAGGTGAGGGGCCTAGCGTGGTGAGAGAGTTGACTCTGTGCTCAGCAAACTACAGATTTCCCCTCTAGAAGGCAGGATCTTTAGAAGGCAGGGGTGGATTACTAATAGGAAAAAAAAAATTATACTACTGCACATTCAATAAAAACGAGCTTGCAAATAAAACAACAAAACAAATTAGGTCAGAGGCTATGGTGAAAGAAGCCATTATTAGGAAATTCCTGAGGCAAAGTGGGGCATTGGCCAAGTTCTAGCAGTTTAAAAGCCAGAGTGATCTGTTCGTGAGTTCTCAAAAAACAAAGACCAGTATCTATGACTGAGGGATAAAAAAAAAAAAGCCTCCAGTGAGTAGGAACAATAGAAGAACTAGGACCCTAGCAAAACAGCTGGGATAAGAGAAGGGCAGCTATGCACTGATTGGGGGTTCTGACAGCAAGGTCAGTAGCCTGGGAAGGACTAATTTTTGGCACCATACAAAATTTTTTTAAAAAGGGAACAAAACCATAATTTTTAAGGCAAGTAAGGAAAGAAAAGAAATCTTCTTGGAAAATTAGTTTCTCTGTATCTTACTCCATACAAGTCTCCTCAGACTAAGCAAGTTTTTATTTGTGTAGCTTCTTTTCAAAGGATTTCATTAACGATTTCTAAAAAATTATATCAGGACCCAGCCAAAGGAAAACATCATTTTCTTTTACCTCTACCCCCACAACCAGTTTCCTCCTTGACAAGCATTTTTTTTTTAAGTACTGCTGGTTTCAGGCTGGATGTGGTGGCTCATGCCTGTAATCCCAGTACTTTAGGAGGCTGAAGTAGGAGGATTGGCTAAGCCCAGGAGTTCAAGACCAAACTTCTCTATATTTAAAATGTTTTACATATATAAAACAAGACCGCTGGTTTCTAAGTCCAGCAGGTTTGAAAAGCTGTGTTTTTTGGCTTTTCATCTGACCATCTGCCAAGCAGGAGAAAAATCCTGAAAACTTCACCTACAGCTCTGTGCTCCCTGAACGAAGACAGGAACAAATGAGCCATCCTGCCTCCTCCAGCTGTCACCATCCTGGTCAATCCTTCAGGACACAGTCATTCCCAATGGATAATAGCAGAAAAAAACTGGTTCACTGGATAATGCAAATCACCCAAATGCTGAGTATCTTATTATTATTTTTTAAAGCTTTTTTAAAAATCGACTATTATTATCATTATCATTACTATTATTATCTGAGTCAGCGTCTCACTTGGTCAGCCAGGCTGGAGTGCAGTGGCATGATCATGGCTCACCATAGCCTCGACCTCCTGGGATCAGGTGATCCCCCATCTCAGCCAAGTAGCTGGGACTGACTACGGGCACTCATCACCCCATCCAGATGATTATCTTAGTTTAATAGAGACGAGCCTCCCACCATGTTGCCCAGGCTGGTCTCGAACTCCTGGGCTCAAACAATCCTCCCGCCTCCCAAAGTGCGGGAATTATAGGCATGAGCCACCATGTCCGACCTGAGCATTTTATTATACAGTATAAAAGTATTACAAAATCTCATGAGAAAAGTCTTGAAATAAGACTGCTATATTCACAGGGGCAGATGCAAATTTACCAAAATTGGAATTTTTGCTTGAAATTTTAAATGCTATCATTGGCAGTAAATGTTGTCAACTATTTACCTTGAAGTGACAGGCTTATGTTGCTCATTTCCCAAAAGATGTCTGTCACATACCCAAGTCTGAATAACAATAGTGTGTCAGTCAGTTTTCCAAGTAAAGTGATGCTCCGTGAAAAAAGTGACTAGTTCACTTGCTTTCATGCAAACACTCATGGAAGTGTTTTTCTTAAAAAAAAAAAAAAACAACCTGGCGGGGCTCAGTGGCTCAGGCTGTAATCCCAGAGCTTTTGGAGGTTGAGGTGAGTGGATTGCCTGAGTCCGTGGGTTCGAGACCCACCCGGGCAACTTGGCGGGACCTTGTTTCTACAATAAATCAAAAATTAGCCGGGCATAGTAGTGAGCACCTGTAGTTCCGGCTACTTGGAAGGCTGAGGTAGAAGGATCGCTGGAGCCCAGCAGATCGAGGCTGCGGTGGCCGGGAGCATGCTACTGCACTCCAGTCTGGGTGACGGAGTGAGACTCCAACTCAAAACAAAACAAAACAGAACAAAACAAAAAACCCCCAAAACAAACAAACAAACAAAAACCAACCTGCTTTGGCATGCAGCAGAAGTGCTTTATGTGTGCTTCCATTTTTATTTTTTTGAGTTGGTGTCTCACTCTGTCTCCCAGGCTAGAGTATAGTGGCACACTCACGGCCACTGCAGCCTAGACATGCTGGGCTCCTGTGATCCTTCTGCTTCAGCCATTTAAGTTGCTGGAACTACAGGCATGTGCCACCACACCCAGCTAATTTTTGTATTTATTGTAGAGGAGGTGTCTTGTCAAGTTGCCCAGGTTGGTCTCAAACTCCTGGGCTCAAGCAATCCTCTCGCTTCCGCCTCCCAAAGTTCTAGGATTCTAGGCATGAACCTCCACACCCAGATTAGCAAGGACATTCTTAAGTGAAACTCATGTTTTTTTAAAATTTTTTTCTGCAAGAAACAGAGGTAACAAATACATTGACTACAGTCTGGTGTGGCCTTGCTTCACACTAAGTCACCAGAAGTTACTGCGGGCTTGCCTATGGACTAAGGCACCAGAAAGTTGCCCAGCCTTGCTTTTGCACTACTGACACAAATGTCAAATCCAGGGGAAAAGGCAAATAACATATTAAAATTGTCAAGAAAATTGTTTTGTTCTTACAGACCCTCTAAAAGGGTCTCAGGAACCCCTAGACTCCATTTTGAAAGCCCCTATTCTAGACCCATTCTCTGCTAGGCGCAATGGCTCACACCTGTAATCCCAGCACTTTGGGAAGCAGAGGCAAAAGGACTGCCTGAGTCCAGGCATTCGAGTCCAGCCTGGGCAACTTGGTGAGATCTTGTCTCTACAATAAATCAAAAAATAAGCCAGGTGTGGTAGGACACGCCTATAGTTCCAATTACTTGGAAGGCGGAGGCAGAAGGATTGCCTGAGTCCAGCAGGTCGAGGCTGCCGTGGCAGTGAGCATGCCACTGCACTCCAGCCTGGGCGGCAGAGTGAGACTCTGACTCAAAAAAAAAAATTGAATTGGGTCTGGCCCAGAATCAGCCCTAGGTGACACTTGGTTGAGACCCAATGAGTCCATCTTAAGTGCTACTTCCCAAAGGAACGCCTTCTGGATGCCTCCAGAAGAACAGGTGCACTCCCTCTTTGGACCCCTGCAATCTGTCCTCACCTCCTCCATTGCACACTCACTTCTGCCTTGCTGTCTAACTATTGTTCTGTTTCTCTCATCTCCCATCTAAGCTGCAAATTCCTTAGAGACAGCACCTTGCCTCACTCCTCACCGCATCCTCTGCAGCGCCAAGCACATTACCTTGCCAAGGATATATGTTCAACATATGCCTTTTATTTCTTAATTGTGGTAAAATGCATATCACATACAAGTTACCACTTAAAAGTATAAAATTCAGTAGTACTACATACATGCACAATGTTGGCCAACTATCACTAGCTAACTCCAGAACTTTTTCCATCACCCTAAATGGAAACCTCATACCCCCATACCACCCCCTGGCAATGTCTAATCTGCTTTCTGTCTGTACAGATTTACCTATTCTGGATATTTCATATATATGTGTCTGGCTTATTATACTTAGTGTAATGTTTTCAAGGTTCATCAAAGTTGTAGCAGGTATCAGTACTTCATTAATTTTTATGGCTGAATCATATTCTTTTTTTTTTTTTCTTTCTTTCTTTCTTTCTTTTTTTTTTTTTTGAGTCAGAGTCTCATTGTGTCACCCAGGTTGGAGTACAGTGGCATGCTCACAACCACTGCAGCCTTGACCTGCTGGGCTCAGGCGATCCTTCTGCCTCATCCTTCTAAGTAGCTGGAACCACAAGCGTGTGCCATCATGCCTGGCTAACTTTTCCTTATTGTAGAGACAAGGTCTCATCTAGGTGCTCAGGCTAGTCTCAAACCCCTGGACTCGGGCAATCCTCTCGCCTCCACTTTTCAAAGTGCTGGGATTACAGGCATGAGCCACCATGCCTGGCTTACACACTTTCAACACTGGTCAACTATCTCAGTTCACTGGCAGCTGATGTTCATAACCTTATTGGAGTCCCACAATCCTCCTTCCACCACTTGACAATAACTCACAAGCTGTAGCCCTCTGAAGCCCACCTTCACATGTAAACTTCAGGTCTTTTCTAAGTTAAAATGCAATATTCATCATAGTATTCATTTCTTAACCATTTAACATTATACCATTTTTATTAGATTCCTACCTTTTATTTCTTTGTGTGTGTGTGTGTGTGTGTGTGTGTGTGTGTTGCTGATTAAGTTTTTGAATGTTGGGTCCATTTGCCCCGTAAGTATGGTGGTTTTCACTGTGCAATTTTGTACGGCATAGTGATTGTTTAGGAAAGAAAGCAGAATGTCACAGCAGGATTGACTTATGGCTGATACTTCAAAACAGAAGCTCAGGTCAAGTCCAAGCTGCATGCCCTGCCTCTTCCTTTACTTTGAGTCAATTCTGGATATCCAAACAAAGACATCACTGCCCTTTCTAAAAGCCTCTCTCCATTCAACTCCCTTACAAATGTTTCATCTCAAAATACTATAAGTAAGAATGACTACCTCCTCCACAGGCAGAAAAATTCATGGAAGCTTTTCTACACGATAAATGGAGCTAAGAGCTACTATGTAAGGAAACTCACGTTGCTTACTGAACCATACACATTTTCCACAAAAATCTCTGATCTGCTTGAAGATCTCTTATTCACAGAAGAATAACATCAGAACCACAGAAACAAGACAGAATGAATCCTTTCTCTTTTTTTTTAGTTTTTTTAAATTTTAGAATCAGGGGTACACATGTATATTCATTTCATGGACGCATTGAGTGGTGGGGATTGGGTCTCAGGTGACCCATTCCCCAGATAGTGAACATTGTGCCCCGTGGGTAGTATCTGAATACTAACCTCCATCCCCTTATTGGTGTCCCCAGTGTCTATTAATTCCATCTTTGTGACCGTTTAGCTCCCACATTTGAGTGAGACCATGTGATACCTGGTTTTCTGTATGAGTCAATTTACTTAGGATAATGTGCTCTAGCTCCATCCATGTTGTTGCAAAGAACATGATTTCATTCTTTGTTATGGCTGCATAGTATTCCATGGTGTATATATGCCACATTTTCTTTATCCAGAAATCATTTCTTAAAAATTCCTGGAAGCTGGGTGTAGTGGCTCACACCTGTAATCCCAGCACTTTGGGAGGTAGAAATTAGAGGACTGCCTAAGCCCATGCCTGGGCAACATGGTGAGACCTCGTCTCTACAATAAATAAAAAGTGAGCTGGGCATGGTGATGCACACCTGTAGCTCCAGCTATTTGCAAGGCTGAGGTGGAAGGATCACCTGAGCCCAGCAGGTCAAGGCTGCAGTGGCCATGAGCATGTCACTGTACTCTAGCCTGGGTGATAGAGTGAGACTGAGTCAAAAAAAAAAAAAAAAAATTCCTGGAGCTTGATTTGGGAGGCTGAGGCAGGAGGACTGTTTGAGCCCAGAAGTTTGAGACCAGCCTAGGCAACATAATAAGAGCTCCCCTCAACAAAAAATTTTAAAAATTGGGCCAGGCGCAGTGGCTCATGCCTATAATCCCAGCACTTTCGGAGGCTGAGATGAGAAGATTGCCTGAGTCCGTAGGTTTGAGACCAGCCCAGGTAACTTTGCGAGACCTCATCTCTACCATAAATCAAAAAAAATTATCTGGGTGTGTGGTTCCAGCTACTTGGAAGACTGAGGTGGAAGGATTGTCTGAGTCCAGCAGGTCGAGGCTGTGGTGGTCATGAGCGTGCCACTGCACTCCAGTCTGTGCGACAGAGTGAGACTCTGACAAAAAAAAAAAAAAAAATTATCCAGGCATGGTAGTGTGAATCTGTAGTCATACCTACTCAGGCAGCTGACATGGGAGGATCGCTTGAGCCTAAGAGTTCGAGGTTGCCGTGAGCTATTGTGCCAATATACTCCAGCCTGAGTGAGTGAGACCATATCTTTAAAAATTCCTGGAGCCTTCTTAGACTATTTCTCCTACTTATATTTTAGAGACTTTTTTAGGAATCATTAAGTAATGTATTATCACTTTTAAGACTTAACTGGCTGCTTAAAAAAAATCAAAGAGAAACAGGTAAGATGACAATGAGAGTTAGGACGTGAGATTTCAGATTAAAAAGCAGACGAATATTTTGTCCACTCAATCTACACAAATATACCACCAAAATAAAATTAAAACAGGATTAAAAAAATGCTCAATGGCACTATATTATATACATAGAAGTAATTGCCAAGAAAGTCTTCCTTTTGAACCCTGTAGTTGTAGTGTTGGCCACTAGGACTGCTCTACTTACTTTGATTTTTATATATGTATTTTTTTTTGAGTCCGAGTCTCACTCTGTCACCCAGGCTGGCATTCGGTGGCATAATCACAGCTACTGCAACCTCAACCTGCTGGGCTCAAGTGAACCTTCTGCCTTAGCCTCCTGACTAGCTGGGACTACAGGTACATGCTACCATGTTCAGTTAATTTTTTAAGTTTACTTCTTGTAGAGATGTTAACTTACACTGTTACCCACGCTGGTCTCAAGCTCCTGGGCTCAAGCAATCCTCCCACCATGGCCTCCCAAACTACTGGGATTCCAGGTGTGAACTACCATGCCTGGCCCTCTCTCTACTTTGAACTCCCCTTCCTACCTTCCTCCCTTCCAAACTACAGACCAAGATGCCAGAACTATCTTCTCTTCTAACTCCTGCTACCCCAGTCCAGACCCCTGCCCTTAATCCATTCATTAAACAAGCCTGTTTGGCAAAACAGGCGATGACAAGGAGAGAACAAAGCATGAGAAACTGTCAACCCTCCGGCTCACCACTGCTAGGCTCCCAAACTCTGTATCTGTTGTACGCGCAGAGTCATTGCCCGGTTTCTTCAGTGACCACCCAGAAAACTCAAAAAAAAACCTTTGTTAATTTTAAATGTAGGTGTGTCTTTTCCTAGAAATCTAAACATGTCACGGCCTGCAAATAGCTCTTAGGTATCTTTATCTTTTCCTAATGAAATTGTGCATTTAGGCTGGGCATGGGTAGCTCATGCCTATAATCCCAGCACTTTGGGAAGTTAAGGTGAGAGGATCAC
Organism: Carlito syrichta; assembly: GCF_000164805.1. Lineage (NCBI taxonomy): Eukaryota > Metazoa > Chordata > Mammalia > Primates > Tarsiidae > Carlito > Carlito syrichta. Next base: position 687,570 of record NW_007250673.1, read on the forward strand.
CTGAGCCCAGGAGTGCAAGAGCAGCCTGGGTGAGACCTCATCTCTATAATAAATATAAAATTAGTCAGGCATGGTGGCGTACCTCTAGTCCCAGCTACTCAGGAGGGTGAGGCGGAAGAATCACCTGAGCCCAGCAGGTTGAGGCTGTGGTAGCCTTAATTATGCCACCTCATTCTGGTTTGGGCAACAAAGTGAGACTAAGACTCAAAAAAAAAAAAAAAGAAAAGAAATTATATAAACCTGTCTTGATATAAAGTCAACTTCTCACTGTTCATCCCCATGACATACAGTTCAAAAATCATTCACATCTGATTTTGCATTGCAAATACATATACAGACAGATATATATACATCTGACTATGAATTTAAGTTGATACCAAGAGCAGATAATATAATTGTACTATATAAAATATCAGATGCTCAAATGCAACACATCTACTGAATAATAAGATCCCAGGTGCCTGATTTCATAATCTTGAGGGCATCTTCTAACTTTCTTTGCTAATTTTAGAATAACTCAACACTTGGTGAGACATTTAGACATTAAAAGGCCTGAAATAAGTAGTTATCAGAATTAGATCACTCCAGTCATTGGACTTTAGGGAGACTGGGTAGTACTTTCTTGTTTTCTCACTCTTTGAGATCAGAGAATTCAGACTAGGAGCCTGATATCAAGGGAAGACACCCCACAGTCTCAGGCAGTCATCTTGCATAAAGGAGACAGTTATTAACCAGCATTTCTCATTTACTGAGTACCTACCATATGGCAGACACAGTGCTAGATATTTTTATATATTATATTCTCATAATAAAACTGCAAAACTAGGTCGGGCATGGTGGCTTATACCTATAATCCCAGCACTTTGGGAGTTCAAGGTGAGAGGGTTGCCTGATCCCAGGGGTTCGAGACTAACCTGGATTAATTGGTGAGACCTCATCTCTACAATAAATCCCCAAATTAGCCAGGCAAAGTGGTGCATGCCTATAGTTCCAGCTACCTGGAAGGCTGAGACGGAAGGCTCGCCTGAATTCAGCAGGTTGAGGGTCGAGGATGCGGTGACCGTTAGAATGCCACTGTATTCCAGCCTGCGTGACATTAAATAACTTTCCAACATCACATATGTAGCAAAGGGAAGAGCTAGGACCTCAACCTAGGTCAGCCTGACTCCAAATCTCCTGCATCTCTCCTGCCTCAAATAGCATTTCTCCATCATATATGATCTTTTCTGTATCCCTGGGTAAAGAGTCTCTCATCTCCAGTCTTCTTTCTAGAGACAGGATTCCATCCTGTTACTAGAGTTCCTCAATTCTCTTATGTCTTCTGCTGAGCATGGGTTCCCAGTGCTCCTTAAGAAGGCCCATCTCCGCTGTGAGGTGGCTCATGCCTGTAATTCCAGCACTTTGGGAGGCCCAGGCGGGAGGATTGCTTGAGGCCAGGAATTTGAGACCAGCCTGGACAACATAGCCAGACCTCATCTCTAACAGAAAACAAAAACAAAAGTCCATTTCCATCAACAAAATGTTTAGCATAGCTTCAGACAAATCCACAGGGCAAAGCATCTTCTCTTTTTGTCCACTTTATGCTCTCGCAGTCACTGATCTGTTGGCATCAGGTTCAATTCCCTTGAACTTTCAGAAGCACTTCTTTCCAGACTTCTTATCTCTATTACTTCATCATCCTTGTCTAGAAACACCTCAACCAACTCTAATGTGTGAGAGAAAGAATCATACTGAATGCTTTTACTTTTTAAAACTTAGATTGCACCTACACATATCAGAAGAGAAAGTCACTCTAGGCAAGAAGACTTGCAGACCAACATGCAGATATTTCAGATTCAAAAGGTACCCTTTCCGGTTTCCTTCCACTCCTCTATGTGAGACGTGGTTTTGGCCCCACGCATACACTGAAACTGCTGTTATCAAAGTCACTGATGATCTTCCTGGTGCAAAATTATATCAGATCTCTTACTGAACACAGATGATGTTCCTTCCTATTTGAATTATGGAGTATAGCTGGGCACAGTGGCTCACGCCTGTAATCCCAGTCATTTGGGAGGTGGAGATGAGAGGACTGCCTGAGTCTCTGGGTTTGAGACCAGCCTGGGCAATATGGTGAGACCTCATCCCTACAATAAATCAAAATATTAGCTGGGCATAGCGGTTCCCAGTAGTTCCAGCTAGTTGGAAGGCAGAGGTGGAAGAATCACCCGAGTCCAGCAGGTCGAGGCTGCGGTGACCATGAGCAGCATACCACTGCACTCCAGCCTGGGTGACAAAGTGAGACTTCCACTCAAAAAAAAATTTTTTTAAATAAAATTAATTAGCCGGGCTCGGTGGCTTAGCCTGTAATCCCGCGCCTTTGGGAGGCTGAGGTGAGTGGATTGCCTGAGCCCGTGGGTTCTAGACCCACCTGGGCAGCAAGACCTCATCTCTACAATAAATCAAAAAATCAGCCGGGCGTGATCGTGCATGCCTGTAATTCCAGCTACTTGGAAGGCTGAGGCGGAAGGATCACCAGAGCCCAGCAGGTGGAGGCTGTGGTGGCCGGGAGCGGCCACTGCACTCCAATCTGGGTGACAGAGTGAGACTCCAACTCAAAAATAAATAAATTAATTAATTAAATTAAATTAAATTACAGAGTAAAAGTTCTCTACCACTACTAAGCTCAATTTCTCCAACCACTTCTATTAGTATTTTTACATTTACTCTTAACTGTAAAATAATGTTTTCGCTTAGCTATAAATAACATTAAATCAGTTTCCACTTTTATTTTTTCCTTTGGATTCCGCTTTGTCTAATATGAATACTGTTATACTTGATTCTCACTTGCCATTACTAATATAATTAGCCTGTCTTTTTATTTTCAATTTTGGCGGGTCATTGTGGTTGTTGTTGTTGTTATATTGTGTTAAAAAGCACAACAAAAAATTTTACCATATTAGTCATTTTTAAGTGTACAGCTCAGCAATTTAAAAAATATTCATATTGTTGGGAAAGAGATGTCCAGAACATTTGCATCTTGCAAAACTGAAACTCCATGCCCCTTACCTCTTCCTTCCCCTATCCTTTCCTGGCTGGAGAGGAAGGATTCCTTCCCCAATCCTCTAGGAACCACGGTTCTACTTTCTGTCTCTTTGTGTTTGATATTCTAGAGGTGAGTCATTATGTTTTTAGACTGTCTCTTATAAACAGCATTTAGTTGGATTTGAAAAAAACCTTTCTGATTTTTTTAACCCCCAAGTATTTCACCCAAGAGCATTCATTGAGATAACAGATATGTTGGTTTGTTTGATTCGGAGTCTCATTCTGTCACCCAGGTGGGAGTACAGTGGCATGCTCATGGCCACCGCAGTCCCAACCTGCTGGGCTCAAGTGATTCTTTCACCTCAGCCTTCCAAGTAGCTGGAACTATAAGCACATGCCACCACACCTGGATAATTTTTGATTTATTGTAGAGATGAGGTCTCACAGAGTTGCCCAGCCTGGTCTTGAACCCGTGGGCTCAGGCAATAATCTTACCTCAGACTCCCAAAGTGCTGGGATTTTAGATGTGAGCCACTATGCTTGGCCTAATTTTTGTATTTATTGTAGAGATGAGGTCTTACCAAGTTGCCCAAGCTAGTCTGGAACCCCTGGGCTCACACAATCCTCTCACCTCTGCCTTTACCTCCCAAAGTGCTGGGATTATAGCCGTGAGTCACTATACCTGGCCTTGCACCTATTTTTGTCATTTTTATTTCATCTGTCTTTTATGTGCATCTGTGCTATGTACTTTATCTTCCATTCTATTATAAAGACTAGGTTTTTGTCTGCTTTTATTAATTTTGGTATTGTGGAAGTTGAAATATTGTTTTCATTTTACTAATGGCTATCTTTAAGTCATGGAATATACACTGAAATCTATATTTCTCTATTTTTGAAGTCAAGTACAAGATTAGTTCTTTTCTCATATACAGGTGCAGGGGTTAAGAAAAGCTTCCCCTTTAACCTCTGAAGGTTTACTGAAAAATCAACTCACAAAAGGCAGATTAATTAAAAGGAAGAGGCATATAGATTTTATTAACGGGCACACAGGGAGAATCACGGAGTAATTTCCCAGTCCCCAGTGGGGTTCAGAAGCTTATATACCATCCTGGCAAAACAGGCTATAGGGACAAGAAGAGGAATTCTGTGGAAGGGATTAGTAGGGAGAATGAACGGATCAAGGAACAGAGACTAACTTGTCCATTATCTGGTGAAAGGCTCTGTAAGGGTGTGGTTACATTCTTGATCTTATAAGCAAAGGAAGACCTCTTTGCTGGGTCTAGAATTTAGGCAGATGAAGAACTCCAACTTTATCCTGCATTTTGGGAGAGATGGTGGGTAGAAGGGAGAAGTCAGAGAGACCTTGAGGCTTGTTCAATTCAGCATGTCTGAGCTGCAACACAAGGGTAAGCAATGTAGTATATATCACAAAGTGGGATAGTTGCCATTATAAAAAGGACCACGAACAACCCTTTAACCCAAAGTTAAAATAAGGGTTTAGTTAACTAATCCCCAGTTTCCATCAGTCATTTCTATAATTCAAACAAAGAACAGTATCTGAAATTTTTGCTATCAAGTTAAGAAAACCTCTTATACCCTGCATAAAAGAGGAAATAATTCTCTAAATGTCTTCATCCAATATATCAACTATTTACTCAACACATTTCTACTATATATTTGTGTAATACCCATGGTAAATTTTGTATTCTGCTTTCACTGTGGCCTTGAACTATCTTCTACCATGTCTTCCTGTTACAACTCAAGGCAGACAAATTAATGTCCACTCTCCCCCAAACCAGCTATTATAAAGAAAGGAAAATCTACTTTAAAAATTGAAAAATATGTCCCAAATCCTAATAGAAGGGATCTATCTACCTTGATAGAAAAAAATCTAGCTAGAATTAATTGAAGGGCTATCTTCAGTTATATGGCACCCCGGGCAGACACTGTCATCAAAAGTTTCTCATAAGACTAGGGTATTCGTTTTCCTTGACCATGGAGAAAACATTTTTTTAAAAATTGGTGGATGCAGTTCAATGCCCGAATAATATTTTTTGATTTACTGTGGAGACCAGGTCCTGCCAAGTTGCCCGGGCTGGAACCCTCTAGCCTCAGTCTCCCAAAGTGATGGAATTACAGGCATGAGCCATCACGCCCGGTTCATCATGGGGAAAACATTTTAAGTGACATCATACACCAACATTCTCTGTAACTTATTCTTATATGTGAAACATAAGTGAAAAATGGTTAACATGGACAAATCTTTGTCACTTACATTTAAATAAGAAATGTATTGACTAGAGTATATTCCACCAGTGACCTCACAGCCACTCTAAAGGATACTCCACCCAAGGACCAAATCCCAGCTGAATTTCTCCTCCCTCCAGTGTAATATAGGGAAGAGTCTGACTAACAAGCTAGGGCAGTAACTGAAGAGCCACCCTGGCCATGTGACCAGAAATCTCATTTCCTCACTTATAAAATGGGGAAAATATCATCAACTGCTTCAAATATCATCAACTGCTTCAAAAGGCCCTTTTAAGGATACAATGAAACCATGTATTACCAACTGTCTAGCACAGTGCCTGGCCCTCTCTAGGTACTCATTAAATATTATTTTTAAAAAGTCACTTAACAGTCACATAAAAGAGTAAAATCATGTCCTTTGCAGCAACATGGATGGAGCTAGAGATCATCATCCTAAATAAACTGACTCAGAAACAGAAAACCAAACACCACATGCTCTCAGTCACATGTGGGAGCTAAATGGTCACAAAGATGGAAAGAACAGACACTGGAGACATCGTAAGGTTAGAGTTCAGAAATTACCTATGGGGTATAACATTCACTATCTGGGGAATGGGACACACCTGAGACCAAATCCCCACCACTACACAGTAAGTTTATGGAACGAATACGCATGTATACCCATGAATCTAAAATAAGAAATAAAGCCGGGTTCGGTGGCTCAGCCTGTAATACCGTGCTTTGGGAGGCCGAGGTGAGTGAATTGCCTGAGCCTACGGGTTCGAGACCCGCCTGGGCAACTTGGCGAAACCTCATCTCTACAATAAATCAAAAAATCAGCCAGGCGTGGTAGCATGTGCCTGTAATTCCAGCTACTTGGAAGGCTGAGGCGGAAGGATTGCCAGAGCCCAGCCGGTTGAGGCTGCAGTGACCGGGAGTGGCCACTGCACTCCAGTCTGGGCAACAGAGTGAGACTCTGACTCAAATAAAATAAAATAAAATAAAATAAAATAAGAAATAAAAAATAGATCACTTAGTTAATTGTTTGTTTTTAATTCAAATATTAAACACATTTATTAAAGTAATATATTTTTTGAACTATTTCATACATAATTGCTTTTTTTTTTGCTACTTCCCTACCTATAATTTTCTTAAGATTTTAAAACATAGGCCAAGGCCAGGCAAGGTGGCTTATGCCTGTAATGTCAGCACTTTGAGTGGCCAAGGCAGGAGGCTCAATTGAGCCTAGGCACTCAAGACCAGCCTGGGCAACATAGCAAGAGCTTGTCTCTGTAAAAAAATTTTTAAAAATTAGCCAGGCGTGGTGGTGTGCACTTTCAGTCCTAGCTACTCAGGAGGCCGAGGCAGAAGGATCAAGGCTGGTAAGCCATGATCGCGCCACTGCACTCCAACCTGGGCAACAGAGTAAGACATAGACTAGGGAAGGTAGGGGAGGGAGAAGGCTGTGTTTGAATCTATTCTTGTGCTGAGAAATGATAAGAAATAAATAACAGATGAGACACTCATACCAAACATGGGTTTGGTTTCCTATGTATCAAAAAGATCTTTTCATAAAGAAGCTTCATGTATAAGAAAGCATCAAGACCAGGCATGGCGGCTCAATTGAGACCCACCTGGGCAACTTGGCGAAACCTCATCTCTACAATAAATCAAAAAATCAGC
>NW_007250673.1:694543-703008 GCF_000164805.1 Carlito syrichta
AAGCCCAGCCGGTTGAGGCTGCAGTGGCCGGGAGTGGCCACTTTGGGAGGCCAAGGTGAGGGGACTGCCTGAGCCCACAGGTTCGCGACCAGCCTGGGCAACTTGGTGAGACCTCATCTCTACAATAAACCAACAAACTACCTGGGCATGGTGGCACATGCCTGTAGTCTCAGCTACTTGGAAGGCTGAGGTGGAAGGATCCCTTGAGCCCAGCAGATCGAGGATGTGGTGGCTGTGAACGTGCCTCTGCACTCCAGCCTGGGCAACAGAGTGAGACTCCAACTCAAAAAAAAAACAACTTTCAAACATGGCCATAAATCACTGAGTTAGTTAACTGAGGCCTCCCTGTAAAAACAATAAGCCTGAAATTCCATACCTTTACCAAGTTTGTAATTACAAATGAATGACACGATTAGTCAGTTTACTCTCAGGTAATTGTAATATCAACTGCTTTCTATAATATCTTTATGAATTAAATTACAGTGTATGAGGAAAATCATATGTTTTACAGACAATGTTTTTTTTCCCATCAGGATGATCCAAAACCTTCTCTATCATGTCATTTAGAGCAATTGTCTTGCCTCTCAAAAATCCAAACCAGCTATTTAAAAGATACCAAAGTTAGAGTTTTTTGTTCTGAACTGCAAGGTCATTTTGTTTGTGTGGTTGCTTCCATTGACCTCCAGACAAAGCTCAATTGTACTTCTTAGTAGGCTGACTCCAATGAATGCAGCAAGTATATTTGGTGGTGCTTAGTATAAAGCTACTTCAGTTGTAATTTATACCATGCAGAGCACTGCTTTTGAAAAAAGCAATCAACACTAAGGAACAGATATAGGTTCATGATTAAGATGAGAGCACTAGAGATAGACTGTCTAGGTTAAAATTTCAGCTTCTCAAGACATGTGACCTTCATCAAGTTAATTCACTCCCCAAGTCCTGACTATCCTTACCTGAAAAATGGGAATTACCAGTATATCCAGACAGGGCTTTGCCATGAAGCTTACATGAGCCCAGTAATTCACACTTATCAGCATGGCATTGTACTCAATATATTCCCAATAAATGGTAGACTCATCATCATTATTCTTTTAATTTTGAGTTGGAGCCTCACTCTGTTGCCCAGGCTAGAGTGCAGAGGCAAACTCATGGCCACCACAGCCTTGACCTGGTGGGCTCAGGTGATCCATCCACCCCAGTCTTCCAAGTAGCTGGAACCATAGGTGCGTGCCACCACGCCTAGCTAATTTTTTTAAAATTTGTATTGTAGAGACAAGGTCTCACCACGTTGCCCAGGTTGGTGCCAAATCCCTGGACTCAGGCAATCCTCTTGCCTCCACCTCCCAAAGTGCTGGAATTATAGGTATAAGCCACTGTGCCTGGTTATTGCTATTCTTATTATTAAAGAATTATCTCGGCCGGACGTGGTGGCTCAAGCCTGTAATCCTAGAAATTTGGGAGGCCGAGGCAAGAGGATTGTCTCAGTCCAGGGGTTCGAGACCAGCCTGGGCAACTTGGTGAGACCTCACCTCTACAGTAAATCAAAACAAATTAGCCAGGAATGGTGGCATGTGCCTGTAGTTCCAGTTACTTGGAAGGCTGAGGCAGAAGGATCGCCTGAGCCCAGCAGGTCAAGGTTGCAGTGGCCATAAGTGTGCCACTGCACTCCAGCCTGGACAACAGAGTGAGATTTAGACTTAAAAAAGAAAAAAAGAATTATCTCTGTATGATGACCATTTGTATACCTAATCCTAAATTTTACCCCACATCTTTAAGATAAATAAATAAATGAATGAATATTTTGAAAAAGAAAAAAGAATTATCAATGAAATTTTCTCTCTTCTGTGAAACTAATGAAGATATTACCTATTTTAAATCAACATAAAAATTAGCCAAAAAGGCATAACATTGAGATCTTCCAGGACAGAGGACCTCTGAGTACCTATCAGATTCACGCTGTTATACCACTTAGTCCTCGCAACAGCCCAGAGAATTCGATATTATCATCTGCACATTAAAGAGGACGCTGAAGCTCAGAAAAAAATATCCAGGGCTAAACTGAGCAAGAGTTGTGAGTTAGACACACAACTCTCCCTCACTTCTCTTTCCCATGTTAGATCACGTTGCCCCCTTAGTGTCTGACATCAGCAGTCTCACACTAAACTTCTGCTAATACAAACACTGAAAACGACAATAAACCAGTAGCTGCACCACCAGTAAGTACATGGGCATATATGTATCTCTGTAAATAAAGCCTAAGTTTATGCCTCGTTTATTTAAAACATTCAATCAGACAAGGAGCCCATGAGCACATCATTCAGACAGTCCCTTAGTATTTCTTGGCAAGGTAAGATTCCAGTATTGCTCTTCTCCAGTTCTAGAAGATTCTGAATCCTGTAACCAGATGACTTTCCCTGTGTTAAATTACTATCCCCTCGAAAACCTATCCCTCTTTATACTGCTGGTGAAAATGTAAAACGGGTGTTCACCTTAGAAAGCAGTGTGGCAGTGTTCTATAAAACTAAACATGTACTTATCATATGACCCAATAGCTGTACACTTGGGCATGCAATCCAGAGAAATGAAAACGTGGGTACACATACAAATCTGTATACAAATGTTCTCAGCAGCTTTATTTGTTACAGTCCCAAACTGCAAACAACCCAAATGTCCTTCAGTGAGTGAATGGTTAGACAAATTCTAGTACAATCCTACTATGGAATATTACTCCGCAATAAAAAAGAAGGAACTATTGATAACAGCTTGAATGACTCTCATGACATTATGCTTAGTGAAAAGAACCCATCTCAAAAGGATTATACGCATATGATTCTATTTTATAAAACATTCTTGAAATGACAAAATTATAGAGATGGACAACTAGCAGGTATTTTTCAGAGGCCAGGAACCAGTGGAGGGATGGGTGCACCTATAAAGGGGAGGCATAAGGGAGAGTCCTCTGTGATGGAGCAGTTCTATATCCTGGTCATTATGGTATCTACACATACTAGATGCATGGGCCTAAGTTGCACAAAATGACATACATAAACACACATAACATAGTGCATCTACAAACCAATTTAAATTGTAAAAGGGCAAGCATGGTGGCTCACATCTGTAATGTCAGCACTTTGGGAGGCTGAGGTGGAAGGATTGCTTGAGCCCAGGGGTTCGAGACCAGCCTGGGCAACAGAGCAAGACATCGTCTCTACAAAAAAATCAAAAAAGTAGCCAGGTGTGGTGGTGCACGCCTGTCGTCCCAGCTACTCAGGAGGCTGAGGCAGAATGATCGCCTGAGCCTAGGAACTAGAGGCTGTGGTGAGCCGAGATCATGTCATTGCACTCCAATCTGGGTGACAGAGTAAGACTTCGATTAAATAAAAATTAAATTAAATTAAAAAGTCAGCACAGTAGCTCACACCTGTAATCCCAGCACTTTGGGAGGCTGAGGCGAGAGGATTGTCTGAACTCAGGGGTTTGAGACCAGCCTGAGTAACATGGCAAGACCTCTTCTCTACAATGAATCAAAAAATTCGTTGGGTGTAGTGGCTCATGCCTGTGGTTCCAGCCACTTGAAAGGCTGAGAAGGAAGGATCACCTGAATCCAGCAGGTCAAGGCTGCGGTGGCCATGAGAATGCCAGTGCACTCCAGCCTGGGTGACAGAATGAGACTGTGACTCAAAAAAAGAAAAAAGGTATATAGTCTAGTTTAATAGTAATGTACCAATATTAGTGAACTGGTTTTTACATTATAACTGCATAAAATGTCACAATTAGGAAAACTGAGTGAAGAGTACATAGATTTTTGCAAGTCACCTCCTATAAGTCCATAATAACAATTATTTCAAAAGTAAGGAAAACAAGCCAGATACAGTGGCTCACCCATGTAATCCCAGCACTTTGGGAAATGGAGGTAAGAGGACTGCCTGAGGACAGGGGTTTGAGCAACTTGGCAAGACCTCGTCTCTACAATAAATCAAAAAATTAGCTGGGTATGATGGCACACACTTGTGATTCCAGCTACTTGGAAAGGCTGAGGTGGAAGGATCACCTGAGTTCAGCAAGTTGAGGCTGCAGTGGCCGTGAGCATGCCACTGCACTCCAGCCTGAGTGACAGTGAGACTCTGACTCAAAAAAAAAAAAAAAAAATTAAGGAAAATAAAAGCGAAAAGACCCAAAGCAGCTTTTTAACTCACCCATATATAGAAACCTATAAACAGCAAAGGAGGACAATGATTCTCATTTAATGCGGCTGTGATTCTCCCCAGGTTATTGAGATTTCACCTAACTCACAGTCCAGTCCCCTGCCATACCTCTTATAATGAGAGAAAATGTAAAAGCAAATGCATGAACTTATGCATCATCTCGGGCTTTTAGTAAAGCCATTCCCCCAATGCCAAGTCCTTGGGAACCCTTATCCAAACAAATGAATCGGCCTTGAACACATTGAGACCTGGAAGCACTTAACTCTGCCTGGAAAAGTCAGAGGAGGCTTCCCCATGAAGGGAAATCTGAACCGGGTTTGAGAGTTGAGTAAGAGGTCACCTGGCAGACCTGGAAGGAAAAAGCAATCCAGGAAGCCACAAGTCTGGGACAGCATCCCAGGTTTGGAGCACTCCAGGATGGGGGTGGGGACTGTGCAACAGGGTACCTGCGGGGAAGAGCAGAGATGGGGCTGGGAAAGAAGTGGCCACCAGATCCTAAAGGTCTGTGGTGCCATCCCACGGGTGGCAGCTTTTTTTTTTTTTTTTTTTTTGAGTCAGAGTCTCACTGTGCCACCCAGGCTAGAGTGCAGTGGCACACTCATGGCCACCTCATCCTCGATCTGTTGGAATCAAGTGATGCTTCCGCCTCAGCCTTCCAAGTAGCTGGAGCCACAGGTGCATGCCACCACATCCAGCTGATATCTTTTTTTTTTTTTTTTTTTGGTAGAGACAAGTCTTGCTAAGTTGCCCAAGCTCGTCTGGAATCCTGAGCTCAGGCAATCCTCTCGACTCCACCTTGCAAAATGCTGGGATTACAGCTGGTGGCAGCTCTTAAAGCTTGAGATACCCTTTCTATTCCACCAGTGACAGGGAGTCTCTCTTTTTTTGCATTGGAATCTCTCTCTATCGTCCAGGTGATCTTTCTACCTTAGCATTCCAAGTAGCTGGAACCACAGGCATGCACCATCACACATGGCTGAATTTTTTTTTATTGTAGAATTGAGGTCTTGCCAAGTTCCCCAAGCTGGTGATGAACCTGTGGGCTTGAGCAATTCTCTCACCTCCACCTCCCAAAGTGCTGAGATTACAGACTTGAGCCACCATACCCGGCTGGGAGTCTCTTAACACTTCTCTTTATATTCTAAGATTCCCTACGTTATACCTCTTCCTTACAGGAATGTCTTTTGCTAATTAATATAACCAAGATATCATGGTTCTCCCAATAAGTGTAACCACATGATGCTTTATTTGTTTTTTTAACTGCAAGCAAAGCAAGAGATTCTTTGGGGAAGTAAAACTAAGCCAGCAATGAAGGATAACAAAATTACTAGCCCAAATAATATACAAAGGTAAAAGGAATCCCAAGAGCAGACTGAATGAAAACAGATAATCCTCTGAGGATGAACTTTCTTTCTCAAAGCTAGTCTGCACGTTCAAAATAAACTTAAGTCATGTTTAAGTTAGTAAATGTGGGGGTAGGGGGAAATAAAAATTACAATGGTTGAGTAAAAATACAAAGGCATCCTACCAAAAGGAATCAATGATTCTTGATTTAAATTTAACAGCTGTTGTCACTGTGGCAGTAAAACATTAATGGCACTGCAACGTCAAATTTACATGGGCCGTAATTCACAGTCTCTGGAACAGAGTCTTTATTTTATGTCAAGTCATTACATCAGTAAAAGTTATCAAAAATAAATCCATTTGACTTCCAGTATTTTAGACAAGAAATAGAACCATTTCTCCCAATGTCAAGTTAGCCTGAAAATCCGCAGGCTGATAATAGTGAAAACCTAGGAAGTGGCCAGCCATATGCCATAAATATGTCTTAAAACTAACAAATGTGATTCTGCTTCTTGTAGTTGTTGAAGGGTCTTCTGCCCTCTAAAATAATCTAAAACTCACAGCAAGAGATATGTGCTGTGTGCTGGATGAAATCGGCTGTCCTTTCAGCATTTGAGATGGTTTTACAAGTGCTGCTGCAGCCCATGACTGATAAATCACTCCACAAAGACTAGAGCATCAAGTATTTGCAGCCATGTGATCCTCTGGCTACCTGGGACAGACTGAAGGAGGTATGCAATTCAGGCAGGATACAGGTACGCACACTCAACAGAAAAATGTCAGGGTGGATCATTCACCCACATGAGGACCTTAATTGCCCATGGTTTCTTAAGACAAGGAAGAAATCAACTACCTATATAATAAGCCAGGGTGCCAGGTATGGTAGTTCATGCCTGTAATCCAAGCACTTTGGAAGGCAGAGGCACAAGGATTGCCTAAACCTGGGTCTTCAAGACCAGCCTGGGCAACTTGATGAGACCTTATCTCTACAATAAACAAACAAACAAATACATAAATTAGCCGGGTGTGGTGGCACTCGCCTGTGGTTCCAGCTACTTGGAAGGCTGAAGCAGAAGGATTGCCTGAGCCCAGCAGGTAGAGGCTGCAGTGGCCATGAGCGTGCCACTGCACTCCAGCCTGGGTAACAGTGAGACTCTGACTCAAAAAATAAAATAAAATAAAATAAGCCCTGGGTTCCTTGAGGATGCCCTTGTCTTATTCCTTCTTGTATCCTCAGCTCTTAATACAGTACAACTCAATCAGTGTTTTTTGAGTAAATGAATTAATAATATAGTAAATTTATGCATGTATGGTTAAGTGCAAGAAATGGTGGCTGGGCATGGTGGCTCACACCCGTAATCCAAGCACTTGGGAGGCAGAGGCATGAGGATTGCTTGAGCCCAGGAGTTCGAGACCAGCCTGGGCAACACGGTGAAACCTTGTTTCTACAAAACAATCAAAAATTAGTTGGAGTGATTTGAGTTCTTCAGGGAATGGTAGTCAATATCTGTCTGGGGACAGAGGGAATACTCCTTATCAACAAGGGTGCCTGAATGATGCATATTTGTATGCCTAACCCTTAACTGTATCCCACAATTTTAAAATAAAAAATATGGTTTTAAAAAAAATTAGTTGGGTGTGGTAGTTTGTGCCTGTAGTCCCAGCTACTCGGAAAGGTGAGACGGAAGGGTCGCCTGAGCCCAAGAGGTCGAGGCTAAGGTGAGTGATCATGCCACTGGGCAACAGAGTGAGGCCCTGACTCAAAGAAAAGAAAAGAAAAGAAACAGCTAAACGTGGTACACATTATTAATTCACTTTTTTTTGTGACAGTATTTAGGTGCCTATAATGAGCCAAGAATTGTGTGAGCTAATGAGGAAGAGACCAAAAAAATCATCTGTCATAGTCCTTGCCGTTAAAGGTGTAACAGGAGAGACAGACATGAACCTTAATGACACAAGAAAGGAGAAAGAGAAAAGCACAAAGTAGGGTTATAACGAACCGCATGGTTTCAAACTGATCCAGTGGTACAGAGGGGAGGAGGAGGCGCTTTTAAATTCTATCCCTGTAAAAAGGCCAGCAGCCTAGGGCTAAAACATTCAGGGTCTGGAGACAGAAGACAGAGCCAGACCAACAAAAGGGACCCCTTCATAAGATCATCATCATCACCGTGAGCCTGAAAAGCTTTCAAAATCTCATTCTGGGCAGATTTATTAATATCTGCACTGAGGGCTAAGATGAAAGGGCCTCGGAGAAAGGAGGCCAGCAGTTCCTCAGACCCTTAGGAAAACAGTGGACTGCCACAAAGGCCACGCCTCACTTTGATAGGGTCTCTTAAATCCATGTAAACTGGCCCCCTACTTTGGAGCCGGAGGTCATTTTCTCTGTGGTGGCTTAATCTTAACTACAGGGATTCCCGAAGAGGCTTAAGTCACACAATTTCAAAGGCACAGGGCTGATTGAATTAGCTTCATCACAGATTGCCATCCCAGAAGGATTTCTAGGCATCACAAACAAAAGAAGGGAACTTAACCAGGAAAAGCCCCAGGAGAAAAACAGGACATTTGGTCATCCCAGCCTTGCTCCTCTGCTAGAACAGAAGATTCAAAGTTAAAAATAGAAGAAACAAACATTCACAAAGATGGTATCTAGAATCAACACAAAGATTAATGGCATACCTGTCCTGAAAGGCCCTTAAAGGTGGAGAGCTCTAGGCATGTACATACACAAGCAAGGTAGTTAAATCCTCGAAAGGAGCTGGGCTCGGTGGCTCAGCCTGTAATCCCGTGCCTTTGGAAGGCTGAGGTAAGTGGATTGCCTGAGCCAGCGGGTTCGAGATCCGCCTGGGAGAGAGACCTCATCTCTACAGTAAATCAAAAAATCAGCCGGGCGTGGTAGCACATGCCTGTAATTCCGTC